>NW_012109175.1:186044-191916 GCF_000951045.1 Mandrillus leucophaeus
ATACTCCAATTTGAAAGGAGACACTAAAAATATGAGAAAAAATGAGATCTTAATATGTGGAGATGACAGGAAAGGATAGATGAATAAAAAATGCATTAACATTAGTGATTAAGAGTGAAATTTTCAGTTTTGAGAAAAGTCAAAGGACTCATAAATGACTAAATCCTATCCTGAAACCAAAGCATACCTTTCCCAGAAGAATACTTCCAAAGAAAGTGTGGACACAATAGCAGAATGACAATAAAATACCACTTGTGGAGTGTTTGCACAAAAGGCAATCAATGCAGAGCTCTAATAAAATGCTGGACTGGAGACCCATGAGAAACCCCCTCTTCCTCATTTTCCTTTATACCTCAACTGTAAGACTTAGAACCAGCATAGGCACACATGCTTATAAGAATCTTCAGTTAGAATAATAACTAGGTCTGCAATTAGGCATTGACTTAATTTCCCACTCCAGATGTTGGAAGATGTAATTAGTATTGTTTCCTCAATTTCTTTTCCATTAAAAAAAAGTCTTCAGAAGTATTTATAGTACTAAGTAACTCTCTAAATCATTACTATATTCTGTTTTATCCCCTAATTAACAGATTTATCTTCTTCAAAAGCAAGATATTCCTGAAATTTCCAGGGTATTTTTAAAAATATATTTTGAAAACCATTGTGAAACATATGTATAGGAAACTCTCCTGAGCATGCTAAAGTTTACTGAAGAGACTCCTAAGGCCTGGAACTAAAATCTCACACAAAAGCTGATGTCACATGTTTGGAATATTGGCCTGTTCTTACAGAAAGCTTGCTTCTGCCCTTTAGAGGAACACATTTGTTTGTGAGTTTCTGAGCTTCAAATTGATACTGAGCAAATATTTATTAACTCTGTGAAAGCACCTTTGGCCAAGGAAGGCATGTGGAAATATTCAAGGCTCCTCTCCATCCATTTTGAGACAATTAGCACTGGCATCTCACCTCAAATGCCAAGTCCAGACACTAAGTAAATAATAACAACAACAGTTCTCAATTGATGTAGCTTCCTGCTTGGAACAGATTTTTCAAACAGCCACATTCTTTTCTAGGGAAGGATAGTTCCAAAGAGTATATAACAGCTCCTCCAGGCAATTCCCAACCTTGTCTGGCAAGAGAATGAAATGATGTGGATAAGTGTGACCTACAGCCATCCACTTTATTCTCTTTATAGGCCAAACACTTGAAATAGGAGTTGCTTTATAATCCAGATTGGCTGCATAGATGAGACTCTGCCACCAAAACACATCTAGAAACTTATCAAGTTTCTAGATGTGCTTTGAAGTTGTGGCTGGATAATGGGCAAACACAAACTTATTTTAAATTTGTACTTACATTTTTGTAAATGTGGCCAAAATAAAACCAAACCTTCTAAAATGTTAAATCCAAATAGTTTATGTTTATAAAATATGTATGCACAACTACACATAAACATTTAGAATATATATTATATAGTTAGAAATTTAGTTTAGAAATGGATCATACTGCAGATTTACTCGAAAATCTCTCCCACACTTAGAGATTAACCAAAGCTTTGAGACAAAAATTATAAATATAAAATTATATAAACTACACATGAAATTATAAATATGTATAATAAGTACAATAAAATTTCAAGTTTTATGACCCTATCACTTGGATGATCTGATACATATTTTCACATCTACTTTTTTTTAACTTATTCATTCAAAAAATATAAATAGACTCTTCAATTGCCAAGTTGACTGTCTTTCACTCTTCCCCTACTTTGAGGAGGGCTGCCAGAAATTCACCTTTATCTCTAGAGGAAGTTGGTTCGCTGACACTGATCTCCTCTCCAAAGATAAAATCAAGCAGAGTTTCTTGGAGAACATTGATGTAGCTAACAACTGAGGCATAAATGGATAGCTCTACTGTCTCAGAAGCATATAACAAACTATTTTGTTTCGGGGATTGGAAAGAGAAAACGGTGAACTTCTGCTGCATAGATCTTAGAGAGGGGAAAGAAAGCTGTACAGTTGGAACAGCCAGCATCATGGAGAATGACTGCTGGAAGAACACAGAAAGTTAAGCATGAAGAACTGCCATCTTTAGACATAAGGATCCTCTGAGCCTAACTCACAACCAAGAGAATAAGACGATGCTTTCTAAAAGATGTTTAACCTTGAATGGTCCTCTCTCAGGGATTCTGGACCAGTCGAGAACAAGCAGCCTGTGTTAGACTGCATCACAGTCTATCTGCACAAGCTCCATTTGGTAGTAGGAAGCAAGGGCGATTCAGATTGATGTAATTCTAAGTTCTCTCTGTTCTGCTCAAATAAGTGGGTAAATACAGCCCTCTTTCTTTTACTTGGGGTTCTTGGATTTTCAAGTGGGGAAAAGTGAGCCCTATAGGGAATTACTTGATTTCTGGTAATCTGGCAAGTGAGTACTCGAGCTAATTTTCTTCTGAAGGTCATTACAGATGGCCCTTCATGTTTGTGTGTTTCACATTCATGGATCCAACTAAGAGAAGATTGAAAATATTCAGGAAAAAAAAAAACAGATGGTCACATCTGTACTGAACACATACAGGCTTTTTTTTTCCTTGTCATTATTCCCTAAACAATTACAACATAACAATTTTTATAGCATTTATACTGCATGAGGTATTATAAGTAATCTAAAGATTAAAGTATGGGGGGGGATATGTGTAGGTTATGTCCAAATACTACATTTTTTTATAAAGGAACTGAGTATTCATGGATTTTGGAATCTGTGGGGGTCCTGGAACCACCCCCCCACAAATACCAAGGGTCGATTATATATGCGACCTGAATTAGTGCAGCAGGTCAAGCTCAGACATTCACACATTCTTGGTTTAACCTATTTCTCAAGTCACTTCAGACTTTATGAAGCAGCATGTAATAACAAATGAACACTTGACTGGAAATCAGAAGGCTTGCATAAGAGCTCTGCTCTTCAGTAGCTATGTGAATTTGAGGAAGCTATAACTCCAATTCTTTAGTTGTATATAAGTATTTGGACAACATGAGCAATAAGCCTTTCTCACTTTACAATCTTATAAATTCAATTTCAAAATACTTTAAAAAAAAAACTTTTGGAAGAATGAGTTCATTAGCCTGGCTGAAATATACCATCTTCAACTGAACAATATTTTTCTCCTGAACATACTCTTTTTAGTAATTTAGCTTGAGTTAGTGAAAAACCAATAAGCAGTTTGGGCAAGCTAGAAACATAATAATAATGATAACAGTATTATTGTAACTATTATTAAATTAAATATAGTAATTACTATAGCTATTTCTTCGATGCTTGCACTATTCCTGGCACTTTTTTATTTCATCAGCCTTATAAAATGGGTATTGTTTTACAGATGAGGAAACTGAGTCTCAAAGGGTTAAATAACTTGCCCAATATCACACAGCTAATGTGTAGAAAGAACAGACTTCAGTTACTCCTTAAGTAGAACCCAAAGCACTTTAGCAGAGCCTTTTAGAAAATAAATTGGACTCTGTTAAAATTATACCACATTTCCTTTTCAGTCTCCACCAACATACTTAAAAATCAATTTGATAATTGACAAATGTGTTAACTTGACATTAACCAAAGGCAAGAGCCCCAAGGCTGGGCAAAATGCAGGGAATCAGCATAAGTCTTAGGGACTTAAGACACATAGAACTGATGTTCGGCATTTCTACCCAGAAGAAAGCTGAAGATTATTGCCTACTCAGATCCAGAATAGCAGTTGGATTTCCCTCTCCAAAACAAAGTAGTATTATTATTATTAATAGTAAATTTCAAAAATACTATTAACAAGTAAAAATGGTTGAGGAAAAACCAAGTTACTTCAAACCTTTATATAGGTTATAGTTAACTTGCAGTTTTCAGATTCAGCCAAGATCTGTTTCCATCCAAACTGTTTCGATCAAATTGGAAAACTTTTCTATCCAAATAAGTTAGATTCTTCCTTTTTGATAAAGAGTAGCCAGAGTTTCAAATAATATATATCAAAATAGCAGGGAAATTGTGTCATTTGTTTAAAACACACAAAAACTTGCTGTTTGAAAAATGCAAATGCTAGGCTAATTGAGTTCTAAGATACTTTCCAATTGCTTGAATGTCAAGATCCTTTTTTTCTCTAACCTGAACCACATGATTATGTATTCTGACAATAGACTGATTGTTCTCTTTTTCTTTGCATTTTATCAAAGAGAATGTTAAAATTACTTTTACAATAATAATCCTTCCAAGCCTAAAAAACTCGAAACACATTAAAGAAAATATTCAGAGATGACATACTATGCAGAAGATACTGAATATCTTTTCTTCTGAATTCTGAAATTCTCATAAAGATATATTATGTAAAGTAAATCCTGTGGTGTAAATTATCTGTTAGCAAAAGGTATTTTTCAATTTCATTTCCAAATTATCCAAAATGAATTAGGACTTCATATTTAACTGTCAACATGAAATCCCACCTCCCAAAATATGGGTTGGATTTTAAGAATAAAGAAAATGCAAAGTGGTAAAAGTCAGGTTCTTTTATACCCCTCCAGTTTAATACAGTATTCTAGAGGCAGAGATACTCATTATGCTGTGCAAGGCTGTCTGATTCTCAGACAATCCCTTAAGTAAAGTTGTTTTCTTTTGTTTTATTTTGCTGTGTGACAGTGTGTTGATAATTTAAAGGTATCAAGTTTCTCTTGAGAGAGAGAGAGAAAAAAAAAACATCAATAGTTCTAATAAAATGTACTAAATAGATCCAGATTTTTTAATTCACTTCATACGGCTATGCAAGGTCATGGTATCCTTGAAAAGCAAGCAAAGTTATGATTCAGTGTTACCAATAATGTGCAGCTGATTAAAATGAAATTATTGAATTCTAAGCATGGGATGTATCACTATGACATTTCCCATTAATCTTTTTTCAGCTTTGAGATTAAACTATGAAGGAGTCATCTGATACGAGATAACCAGATTGACACCCCATTTACCATGAAGACAAACATATTGCTATCATCAATGGAACATGAACACCAACGCTAATCAGAGAAGAATTTCTGTTTTTGATGCTCTTTATGTGAGCAGAAAGGTAAAGGAAGGTTGAATTAAAGAACCAAATTTCCCTCTTAAAAACTCTCATTCACAAAAAGAGTAATATAAAGTTACATGGGAGACAGCATATCACCCTGTCAAAATGTAGTAATTATCTCCCCTGCACTCCAGACATGTATCTAACTGCATTTTTTCATGACTTACAGGCTTGTCAAAATCAAAACATCTAAAACTCAAATTTTAAATTTCTCCTTTTAAAATGTGTTTCTTCCTAGGGTTACTTATGTGAATAAATGGCACCATGAACCATCTGTTGCTTAAGTCAAAAACCTAGGTGCCATCTTTAATTTCACTCTTTCTCACACACGTTATCAAACTCATTAGGTTCTGTTTGTTTTACTTCCAAAATATTTCTCAAATTTTTTTTTCTATTCCATTATCATTATCCTTGTCCAGCATTATCTCTCACCTGCACAACTGCAAAGGTTTAGCACATCTCCTAACATGCATTGTGATCCTTTCACATCCACCTCCATAGAGCAGCCAGAGTAATCTTATTTATTAATAAAACTGTAAGCCACGGAATTGCTTTAAAAGGTTTTCATTGCTCTCGCAAGTACTCCTTGTTCTCATCCAAGGCCTCACCTCCAGACAATCGGTAATCCATAATCTAATTTTTTTGTTGTTGTTTTTTCTGATAGTAGGAGGAAACTAAGAAACCCGTATGTTGAGAAAATTCAGTAGTGGTCTGCAGAGACCTAGCTACCAGTGTTCTCTGATGAGCTCCAGTTCTTTGAAATGCTGAGAGAGTTAA
>NW_012109175.1:194241-208257 GCF_000951045.1 Mandrillus leucophaeus
GATTTTAAGAATAAAGAAAATGCAAAGTGGTAAAAGTCAGGTTCTTTTATACCCCTCCAGTTTAATACAGTATTCTAGAGGCAGAGATACTCATTATGCTGTGCAAGGCTGTCTGATTCTCAGACAATCCCTTAAGTAAAGTTGTTTTCTTTTGTTTTATTTTGCTGTGTGACAGTGTGTTGATAATTTAAAGGTATCAAGTTTCTCTTGAGAGAGAGAGAGAAAAAAAAAACATCAATAGTTCTAATAAAATGTACTAAATAGATCCAGATTTTTTAATTCACTTCATACGGCTATGCAAGGTCATGGTATCCTTGAAAAGCAAGCAAAGTTATGATTCAGTGTTACCAATAATGTGCAGCTGATTAAAATGAAATTATTGAATTCTAAGCATGGGATGTATCACTATGACATTTCCCATTAATCTTTTTTCAGCTTTGAGATTAAACTATGAAGGAGTCATCTGATACGAGATAACCAGATTGACACCCCATTTACCATGAAGACAAACATATTGCTATCATCAATGGAACATGAACACCAACGCTAATCAGAGAAGAATTTCTGTTTTTGATGCTCTTTATGTGAGCAGAAAGGTAAAGGAAGGTTGAATTAAAGAACCAAATTTCCCTCTTAAAAACTCTCATTCACAAAAAGAGTAATATAAAGTTACATGGGAGACAGCATATCACCCTGTCAAAATGTAGTAATTATCTCCCCTGCACTCCAGACATGTATCTAACTGCATTTTTTCATGACTTACAGGCTTGTCAAAATCAAAACATCTAAAACTCAAATTTTAAATTTCTCCTTTTAAAATGTGTTTCTTCCTAGGGTTACTTATGTGAATAAATGGCACCATGAACCATCTGTTGCTTAAGTCAAAAACCTAGGTGCCATCTTTAATTTCACTCTTTCTCACACACGTTATCAAACTCATTAGGTTCTGTTTGTTTTACTTCCAAAATATTTCTCAAATTTTTTTTTCTATTCCATTATCATTATCCTTGTCCAGCATTATCTCTCACCTGCACAACTGCAAAGGTTTAGCACATCTCCTAACATGCATTGTGATCCTTTCACATCCACCTCCATAGAGCAGCCAGAGTAATCTTATTTATTAATAAAACTGTAAGCCACGGAATTGCTTTAAAAGGTTTTCATTGCTCTCGCAAGTACTCCTTGTTCTCATCCAAGGCCTCACCTCCAGACAATCGGTAATCCATAATCTAATTTTTTTGTTGTTGTTTTTTCTGATAGTAGGAGGAAACTAAGAAACCCGTATGTTGAGAAAATTCAGTAGTGGTCTGCAGAGACCTAGCTACCAGTGTTCTCTGATGAGCTCCAGTTCTTTGAAATGCTGAGAGAGTTAAGTATGGAGGATTTCCTGATGGAGAAACTCATCTGTGGGAAGATGGTATAGGCACAGTATGGCAGGGTCTTTCAACCAGCTGAAGGAAACTTCAAGGAACCTTAAGCATGGAAGATTTCTGGAAGAAAAGACCCTAGTCCCTCAAAACGTCATTCTAGGCTCACTCCAAGATTCACGTTCTGATCTATTCACTTTTTGCCACCAATTTTCATCCATGCTATTATCTACCTAATATCTAGAAAGCTATTAGAAGAAAACTGCCTGATTTCTAGAAATCTGAGGGGGAAAAGCAGATTTCAGAAAGAAAATTACAAATGACTTCTCTTTGTTTAAATTAGGGCAAGAACCACAGGCATAAACAAGTGACCTGACAATACCCTTTCAGAACAAGATATCTACAGATGGGACCAGAACTAATAGAATCAAGGTACCTGTATTCAAACATTCCCACACACAGTTCTTGGCCATCTAATTCAAAATATTCCCTTATAAATAATTCATAAAGCCTTTTAAACACAAATGCTCCTTCTGGTGAACCTGTATCAACAAGGACAAAGTGAATCTGTTTGTAGTCACTTCCTTTGCCCATTTTAACTTCCCTAATAGCAAACAGAATTTTTTTTTCCTATTTATATAAAGTTCGGGGAGGAAAGGTTTTCAATAACAATTCAAATGTCAAAGTAACAGATGCCTCAAATATATCAACTGAGTGGGTCTATTTACCATGTCAAACAATGAATTTCTCATCTGTCTGTGGCAAGGGAAATTTAAGTCTCTGGGTACTAAAATTGCTTTGTTCCACAAGAGTCAAGATAACTATTAAATTAATTTATGTTTTTCTCATGAATATTTTATAGCTGCCTTTTTAGGACATCTAGATTTTGAAGTACATTTTCTTATTAAACTCACATTAATTTTAATTTTTAAACATTTTAAGATCAAATGTATATGTTATTTAAATGTCTTCCCCGTCATAATCTCATCTTCAGTACAACTGGACGTCATCATGGCTTAAAGTCATCTGTCAAGTTAGTAAAGCCTACATAAAGAAGATTTCCTTTTCTCAGTGTAAAAAAATTAGGTTTATATATTTTTAATAATCAAAGTACAGATTTCTTTAAAAAATATTTGTGACTTAAATGGATTGAACTAATCTATGGGAAAAATTTGATTAGTTGTTTTAAAACTCAATTATATTTTATTTTCAAAGCACAATGTGGATAATTTCACAAAGTGTCTTGAGTTATGAAATAATTTGAAAGGCTCATTCATTATTCTGGGACAAAACACAGCTCAAGAGAAGTATATATTTTACATTACTGAAGTTGAATTAAACACAAATTCTGAGTTTGGGAGAAGAAAATATAGATCATAAAGTTAGACCCATGTTTTTCACCTGGAGATAATTTTGTCTGTACCCTTCTACCCCAGGATATTTGGCAATGCCTGGAGACATTTTTGATGGGTACAACTGTGATGGGGGAGGGGGAGGTTGCTGCTAGTTTCCATTGGGTAAAGGTTAGCAATACTGACAAACATCCCTCAATGCACAGGACAGCCCTTACAACTTAGCATTATCTAGTCCAAGACATCAATAGTTCCAAGGTTGAGAAACCCTGAGTTAAACAAATCAGGGGAATTGAACTAAAAAGGAGGGGGATGAGAAGTCTATCTCATAAGTAGACAGTTCTTGGAGGAGTACCATATAGGCCTTGAGCATACAAAGCCAGAACTTGATTTCAAATTCATGAAGTTAACAATAAGACGCCAAGGATGAAATAATGCAATGGAAATTGTGCAGAAAAATGAAAATTATTTGACAACCACATTCACAAACTTTTACCTTCACAACAAAGCTGCAGTGTAAAAAAAAAAAAGCATCCTTCTCTTTATCAGTATTATCTCCATCAACATCAACATCATCATCATCTCCACATAAGGACTGAGGAAATTAAACCTGAGAGAAGCCAAAAGCCTTTCCCAAGTCACTCATAAAAAGCACAGTGAAAATGCAAACCTAAATGTTCTGGCCTCTAATCCAGTGCTTTTCTCGCTGTGCCATGTATATTTCCATCCTCACAACTCACTGCAATTCTACTGCAGATGAATGTGCAGGCTACCTCAGACCTAGCTCTTTCTCTGACTTACTGTGTAGCTTTGAAAAGTAATTTAAACTTTCTCTGTTTCAGTTTCTTCATTGGTAAGCTGAAAAAAATAGCTACCACTTAGATGTCACTGTAAAGATGAAAAGAGACAAATGTATATAATAAAAGTTAATAAGAAAAGCCAGTAAACAGATGCCATTCCTCATTGTTAACTCATGCTTTTATAATTGATGCCGTTTAATTCTCTGCTTTGGGCAATGAGTACCCGAAAATATGAATGTAAGTTACTGATGAAAGAGGAAGTATATTTTAAACTTCAAATGTTTTGCCAGATTCAGGTAGGTTTTGCTGAAAATGATGTTGGTTTTGAAAACTATTCTGTGAAATATAGACATACATCATTTTATTGTACTTTGCAGATATTGCACTTTTTACAAACTGAAGGCTTGTGACAACCCTGCATCAAGCAAGTCTATGGGAACCATTTCTCTACCACCATGTGCTCACTTAATGTCCCTATCTCACATTTGGAAATTCTCACAATATTTCAAAATTTATTACTATTATCCTTCATGGTGATCTGTGATCAGTGATCTTAGATGTTACTATTGCAATTGTTTTGGGGTGCCATAAACGGTACCCATACAAGATGGCAAAGTTAATCTATAAATGTGTGCGTTCTAACTGATTCATTGACTGGCTATTCTCCCATCTCTTTCCCTCTCCTCAGGCTTCCCTATTCCCTGAAACACAACAACATTAAAATTATAACAATTCATAACCTTAAAATGGCCTCCAACTGTTCAAGTGAAAGGAAGAGTTGCATATCTCATACTTTAAATCAAAATCTAGAAATGATTAAGCCCAGTGACAAAGACACACTGAAAGCCAACATGGGCTAAAAATGAGGCCTCTTGTGTCAATTAGCCAAACTGTGAATTCCAAGGAAATGTTCTTGATGGAAATTTAAAGTACTACTCCTGTGAAGACATGAATGATAAGAAAGAAAAACAATCTTGTTGCTGATACGGAAAAAGTTGTAATGATGTGGATGGAAGATCATATCACCCACTAAGGCAACACCTTGGCTTTGGATTAGGTTTTCCTTTAAGCCAAAGTCTAATCCAGAGCATGGCTCTAACTCTCCTCAATTCTGTGAAATCTGAGAGAGGTAAGGCTGTTGCAAAAAGAAATTTGGAAACCAGCAGAGGTTGGTCCATAAGATCGAAGGAAAGAAGTTATCTCTATGACATAAAAGTACAAGGTGAAGCAGCAAGTACTGATGAGGAAGCTGCAGCATGTTTTCCAGAAGACCTAGCTAAGATCGTAGATGAAGGTGACTGTGTGAAACAACAGATGAAACAGCCTTTTATCACAAGGAGGAATAGCCTATCTAAAGAGAAGTCAATGTCTAACTTCAAAGCTTCAAAGGGCAGGCTGATTCTCTAGTTACAGGCTAATGCAGCTGGTGATTTTAGGCTGAAGCCAATGCCTGTGGCCATTCGGAAAATCCTAGGAATCTTTGGAATTGTGCTAACTCTACACAGCCTGTGCTCTATAAATTGAACAAGAAAGCTTGAATGACAGTACACCTGTTTATAACATGGTTAACTGAATATTTTAAGCCCACTATTGAGACCTACTGTTCAGAAAAAAAGATTTTTTTCAAAATATTACTGCTCATTGACGATTCACCTAGTCACCCAAAAGCTCTAATAGAGATGCACAAGATTCATGGGTTGTCTTCATGCCTGCTAACACAACATCCATTCTTCATGCTGTAAATGCCATAGATAGTGATTTCACTGATGCAGCTGGACAAAGTAAACTGAAAACCTTCTGGAAAGTATTCACCATTCTAGAGGCCATTAAGAACATTCATAATTCATGGCAGGAGGTTAAAATATCAACATTAACAGGAGTTTGAAATAAGTTGAATTCAACTCTCATGGATAACTTCAAGGGATTCAACACTTCAATTGAGAAAGTAACTGCAGATACCTAACAAGAGGAAAAAAAAAAAAAACTGGAATTAGAAGTGGATCCTGAAGATGTGACTGAATTGCTGCAATCCCATGATAACCCTTGAACAGATGAGGAGTTGCTTCACATGGATGAGCAAAGAAAGTGGTTTCTTAAGAAGGAATCTACTCCTGGTGAAGATACTGTGAACATTGTTGAAGTAACAACGAATGATTTAGAATGTTACAGAAATTTAGTTGTTAAAGCAGTGGAAGGTTTTGAGAGGACTCACTCTGCTGTTGAAAGAAGTTCTGCTGTGGGTAAAATGGTATCAAACAGCATCATGCTACAGAGAAATCTTTTGTGAAGAGTCAGTTGCTGGAGCAAAGTTCATTGTCCTAAGAAATTGCCATAGCCACCCCAAACTGCAGCAACCACCACTGCTGATGATTCAGCAGTCATCCACATTAAGGCAAGACTCTCCACCATCAAAAATAATACAACTCGCTGAAGGCTCAGATGATCACTGGCATTTTTTAGCAGTAAAATATTTTTAATTAAGTTACTAAGCATGCAATAACACACTTAGAAACAATTTTTAGACACAATGCTATTGCACACTTAATAATTGTAAACTGTATACTGTAAACATGGACTCGGAAGCCAAAAACTTTGTGTGACTCGCTTTACTGTGTTATTCACCTTACTGGGATGGCCTGGAACCAAACCTGAATTATATACTAGATATGCCTGTCCTGACTGTCAGAAGAAGCTCTCTGAGAGAAGTAGCTTGTAACCAATAAAACAGGTGTATTTATATTGACTCCTCATTCAGAGCAACTCTTCTGACATATCCTGCTGATTTCCTTTGCAGCAACTATTTTTTGTTTCCTAGCTAATAGAATCCTAACTTCATTTTGAATGGCAATATGCTCAGCTTCAAGAGGTGAATTAAGACAAGTCTAGTTCATTATAGCAATCCTGTTTCCCTTAGACAGTAGCATGTAACCTAGTCCTGACCAATGACCCACAAGGAAAAGTCTACCAGAGGGAGGGGCTTCTAGGCCATGTTATCTTGCATGGTTTAAAAACAAATAGAGATGCAAGCATTAGAAAGCTCTTTTGTTTCCTTCAATGTTTCCTTACATTGTATGATATGAGTAATGATACAGTTTCTGGAACTATGCAGATGGAATGATGCTAAATTAATGCAATGTCTGATTATCTGTCAATGATAAGGCAAATCAGCTTGAGGGCCAAAGTTAACATTATGAGAATGGGAAGGTGAAAAGATAAGTCTCTGATGGAATTATTGAGCTTGCTAACCAATCCTGGAACCACTACCTCCAGTGTTTGTCAGATTTTTGGTTACTTATATTCAAAGTATCCTAACTAATAATACACCCATACGCCAATTGCACTTGTGCCCTCTAGAGATTCAGTAGCCTGTTTTCATATCAATTAAGCATATCTCCATTTCTTTTATAAAAATATCTGATTTTGATTAATGGAAGAAAGAAGACCTAGGTCATGAAACATTGGAAAGGTAACATCTGCTGCAGAAATGAGAAATAATAAGACATTGCTCTTCTCACTTCTGTATTTGTTATGCTGATTCCTCGTCCTGGCAAACTGTTTCTTCCTTGTCTATCTGTTCAACTTCTACTCATCCTCTGTCTCTCAGCTGGAGATTTGCTTCTGTGAAATTTTTTCCTAAGCAGAATTAGATAATTTCACCTTTGGGTTCCTATACATGTCAAACAGAACTTTCATTTTGATAGCAAGAGGCAGAAAACATATCCTCAAATTGGTTTAAGCAAAATGATGTACTAGAGGCTCACATGACTGTGAAGTTCAAGGAGACAACCAGTTTTACTGAAAGACTCAATGAGGTTGTCAGGATTTAATCTCAATCTTTCCACTTCTCCTTTCTCTTGTCCACTGTGTTGGTCTGTTCTAAGTCAGGTTCTTTCTTCATGTGCAAAGATGCATTTAGGAAACTTTGATTCATTTCTCCTCCCACATACATCAGAGGAAAAGTAAATATTCTCTTTACAATTTCAGCAAAAGTCCCAGGACTTAAGGTCATTAACCTAGCCGGGATCATGTGCTCATGGTACGGACACAGATATGAAGCACACTGATTTGCTTAGTACTAAAGCTGAGGTCGGGGGATAGTCCCACACAAATCCTCTGGAATGAAAATATGAAAAGGATCAATCCCACAGGGGAATTTCTGCAAATGGGAGAATAGATAAGGGCAGGAAGAAACCATGTCCCCCACATATACCAAACACCTTGCATATATAGCACATACATTAATTCAAAAACATATGTTGACGGTTTATTAGTTCCCAGCACCATTCTATATACATATCTTTTTGCTGATTTCTCTCTCCACTAAGGTGCATCCTCAAAAGCAAAGACAATGTCTAATTTAAGGCAAGTTATATTCCCTCTTACAGCATAAAACACATTGTGTTGCTATTGTCTTTTGAGTATGTGTCACCTTATACCAATCTATGAAATTCGCAAAAGCTGAGATCTTATTTTTCTCCTCTTTCCATCCTCAAAAACTACTACAGTGCTAGGTTGGCACATAGTATCTGCTCACTAAATCTTTCTTGAATGTATTAGTGCTCAAGTACTCTGGGCAGAATGTGAGTTGTAGCTACTAGTCAATAAGTGGACTTGCCATGTTTATCTTTAACACCCAATATGCATGTTCCAGATTTTGTAGACTGCCAGCAAAAAAAGAGATTCTGGATAGTATAAAGCCAAAAAACTAAGCACAGTTTAAAGTGGCCACCCACACAAAGAAGAGAGAGGGCATAAAGTAGAGATATCACGGATGTAAAGTTACATTGCTGCTAACTTTAGCCAGAGTCACACTCTTAAACATGGGAAATACTTCAAATATCAAAAGTTATGGGACAGGGAAAAGGTGCTTTTAAAAAGGATGTTGTAGTCATTCATCAAAAAAAAATCTTGATTCTCTAGAGAATGTGGGCCACCAACTGGACAAAAATAGAAATCTAAGTTCCTTGGACAAAGCCAGAGTAAAGCAGCCAAAACAATAATGTAAAAAACACTCTCACTAACTAAAGTAAGCAGCAGGAAATAGCATCATTTGGACCTGATTCCAGGCCAACCGCAGGTCCTGAGGCCTAGCTTAGTCAGAAAATATCCCTGCCATGTTATCTCACGCTGAAGTTTTAAAACAGCTGCCAGAGAAACAACCATCTAACCAAGTTCGATGTCAAGAGATAAAATTTTGAAATTAAGATTAACAGTCCAGCAAACACAAGAAGTAAAAACACGAAAAGAATAAACATGTTAGGTCAGGATTCCAAAAGCACTGAGAAAGGGATAATGTGAAAAATTAGTCAAAAAAAAGTCTTAAATATAATTATTTATATAATTATTTAAATTATTGTCAAATAAGTATAATCTTAACATATATTTGCATATTCACATGCTTTTTGTTAATTCCAGCAGCTGCCTGTCTAACAAGAAATTTTGTTTTGTCTTTTAAGTGAGGGAGAGCAGCAGGACTTTGGAACACCTGTATGCATTTAAAGGTTTTAAAATAAATAAAATACACTATTCTTCTATTTAGACAGGGATTTAAATCCATTTAGTGTGGTTTTTAAAATTTATTTAGAAAGAAGTTAGAAGTAGTAAAAGATGTACGATAACAATTAGTCAAGGGTGGCTGAACCTCACTTTCATCCTGTCCTTTTACCAATTTTTTTTAGAATTTTATTTATTTTACTTTTCAACTTTTATTTTAGGTTCAGGGGGTACTTGTGTAGGTTTGTTACACAGGTAAATTGCATGTTGCTGGGGCTTGGTGTATTAATGATTTTGTCACCCAAGTCAGCATAGTACCCAGTAGGTAGTTTTTCAACCCTCGCCCTCCTCCTATATTTTACCCTCAAGTAGGGCCCTGTGTCTATTGTTCCCATCTTTGGGCCCACCTGTATTCAATGTTTAGCACCCACTTATACGTGAGAACATGCAGTATTCGGTTTTCTGTTCCTATGTTAATTCACTTAGGATAATGCCCTCCAGCTCAATCCATGTTGCTGCAAATAATTTCATTATTTTTACGTCTGTGTAGTATTCCATATGCAGGACATTTTCTTTATCCAATTCACTGTGGATGGGCATCTAGGTTGATTCTGTGACTCTGCTATTGTGAACAGTGCTGCAATCAACTTCCACGTGCATGTGTCTTTTTGGCACAATGATTTATATTCCTCTGGGTACATACCCAGTAATGGGACTGCTGAGTCAAATGGTAGTTCTGTTTTAAATTCTTTGAGAAATCTCCAAACTATTTTCCAAGGTGGTTGAACTAATTTACACCCCCACCTGCAGTGTAAAAGCACTCCCTTTTCTCCACAACCTTGCCAGAATGTTATTTTTTGAATAGCCATTCTGACTGGTATGAGATGGTATCTCATTGTGGTTTTGATTTGCGTTTCTCTAATGATTGGTGACACTGAGCATTGTCTTCACATGCTTGAAGGCCATATGTATGTCTTTTGAGAAATGTCTGTTCATATCCTTTGCCCCTTTTTAATGGGGCTGTTTTTTAAGTTCCTTATAGATTTTGAATATTAAACTTTTGTCAGATGCATAGTTTGCAAACATTTTCTCCCGTTCTGCAGGTTTTATGTTTACTCTGTTGACAGCTTCTTTTGCTGTGCAGAAACTGTTTAGTTTAATCAGGTCCCACTTGTCAATTTTTTGTTTTGTTGCAATTGCTTTTGGAGACTTTGTCATGAAATCTTTGTCGTGGCCTATATCCAGAATGGTATTTCTTATGTTTTATTCTACAGTTTTCATAGTTTTAGGTCTTATATTCAAGTCCTTAATCCATTTCGAGTTGATTTTTGTGTATGGTTAAAGAAGCGTGTCCAGTTTCAATCTTCTTCATATGGCTTGCTAGTTATCTCATCATCATTTATTGTATAAGAAATCCTTTCTCCATTGCTTGCTTTTGTCGACTGTATAAAAGATCAGATAGCTGTAGGTGTGAAGATTTATTTCTGAGTTCTCTAACCTGTTCCATTGGTCTGTGTGTGTGTGTTTTTGTACCAACAGTCTGCTGTTTTGGTTACTATAGCCTTGTAGTAAAAGTTTGAAGTCAGGAAATGTGATGCCTCTGGCATCGTTCTTTTTGCTTAAGATTTCTTTGGCTATATGGCTATTTGGCTATTCGGGCACTTTTTGGTTCCATACAAATTTTAGAATAGTTTCTATCTAATTCTGTGAAGAATGATGTTGGTAGTTTTATAGGAATAGTATTGAATCTGTACATTGTTTTGGGCAGTATGGCCATTTTAACGATATTCTTCCTATCCATGAGCATGGAATATTTTTCCATTTGTTTGTATCATCTCTGATTTCTTTGAGCAGTGTTTTATAATTCTCATTGTAGAGATCTTTCATCTCCCAGATTAGCTGTATTACTAGGTATTTTATTCTTTTTGTGTCTATTGCGAATGGGATTGCATTCTTGATATGGCTCTCAGCTTCCACGTTACTGGTATACAGAACTGCTACTAATTTTGTAACCTGAAACTTTGCCAATCCTGTTTATCAGATCTAGGAGCCTTTGGGAAGAGACTATGGGGTTTTCTGTGTATAACATCATGTCGTGTGCAGAGAGAAAGTTTGACTTCCTTTCTTCTTATGTGGATACCTTTAATTACTTTATCTTGCCCGTTTGCCCTGACTAGGACTTCCAGTACTGTGTTGCACAGGAGTTGTGAGAGTGTGCATCCGTGTCTTGTTTCATTCTCAAAAGGAATAGTTTCAGCTTTTCCTGTACAGTATGACGTTGATTGTGAGTTTGTCATAGATGACTTATTATTTTGAGATATGTTCCTTCAATGCTTATTGAGGGTTTTAACATGAAGGTATGTTGAATTTTATCAAAAGCATTTTCTGTGTCTTTTGAGATGATTCTGTGGTTTCTCTTTTTAGTTTTGTTTATATAATGAATCACATTTATTGATTTGTCTATGTTCGACCAAACTTGCATCTCAGGAATACAGCTACCTGATTGTGGTGGATTAGCTTTTACATGGACTGCTACTGCATTCAGTTTGCTAGTTTTTCTCATGTGTTTGGTTGGTTGGTTGGGTTTTTTGTTTGCTAAGGATTTTTGTGTTTAGGTTCATCAGAAATATTGGCCTGAAGTTTTCCTTTCTGTGGTATCTCGACCAGGTTTTAGTATCAGAATGTTGCTGGCCTCATAGAATAAGATATGGAGGAGTCTCTTCTGACTTTTTGGAATAATTTCAGTAGAGTTGGTACCATCTCTACTTTGTACATCTCGCAAAATTTGGCTGTGAACCCATCTGGTCCAGGGCTGTTTATGGTTGGTAGGATTTTTTATTACTGATTTAATTTTGGAACTCATTATTGGCCTGGTCAGAATTTCAGTTTCTTCTTGGTTCAATCTTGGGAGATTGTACCTTTCCAGGAATTTATCAATTTCTTCTAGGTTTTCTAGCTTGTGTACATAGAGGTGTTTGTAATAGTCTCTTATGATTTTCTTGTATTTCTGTGAGGTCTGTTGGCAATGTCCCTTTTGTCATTTCTGATTGGAGGATTTTTTTTGGATCCCCTCTCTTTTCTTCTGTATTATTGTAGCTAGTGGTCTATCTTGTTTATTCTTTTAAATAACAAACTTTCGGTTCTGTTGATTATTTGTATATAGTTTTGCATCTCAAATTTTGTTCAGCTCAGCTCTGATTTTGGTTACGGATATTCTTCTGCTAGTTTTGAAGTTGTTTGCTCTTGTTTTCTAGTTCCTCAAGGTATGATGTTAGGTTGTTCCTTTTGCGAGTTCTTATATCCAAAACATGGAATTGTTTCTCACATACATTTTTGCTGTTTTGACTATAACATATATACTGGCTTGCCATTCACTTAATGTATGACATCACTTCCTTTTCCATTTTCTCTGAAGTTTATAACAGTTATTAGTCATTAAAATAATTTTAAAATATGTCAGTGGAAATAAACAGAAAGAAGTGTATATTCTGCAAGAAAAAGTATACTAATTCACATATTATCATTGACCTTGTTGAAGGTTTCTTTACCAGCCTTTGCTATACCATGCGATTCCACTATCACTACAATTTCCTAAAGCAACATTAGTGTGACTTGAGATGCCCACACCATGAGCAGATTGTCATCTCAACATGCTGAGCACAGGACCAACTCCTCGGGAAGACAGAGAGAGAACAAGCAAAACAAAACAAAACACTGATATTAGTTATGTGTTTCTTTATTTTTTACAACCTTTTTGCTATGTTATTATTTTATACCTAGAAAGCTCATAAAGGGCAGGCACTTTCAATGTTTACTTCATTTTGCAAGTCATAAAACCCTATAGTAAGAAAAAACAAGTGTTTGCCGATTATTGATCCCAGAGGAATCTGCAGAGTCTAAACTCCCCCGAGGCCCATATGTAAGGAATAAAGACTCAGGGCATCTCTATTTTTTTTTTTTTTTTTAACTTTCTTTCCTTCCCCAAAATAAATTTTAAAAACCTTGTTTTTTATTTATTTTGGATAAAAGCAAGGCAAATCCACTTTGTCTGACCTTCCCTTATTTATCCTGAGCTCCTGTTACTCTCACACCCTTGTGCAGGAGCCTGCTCTGCCTATTGTAAATGCAAAATCTCTACGTGGGCTCTTCACTCTCTCTCTGCCTTTGCATATACTATTCCCTTTATGTGAAAATCCTAGCTTAGCCCCTCTGACCTATCTGTTGAACTCTGACTCATCCTTTGGAAAATCCATGAGGAACTACTCATGGAGAACTTCTGCATTCTACAGAATCAGGAACTGCAACCTCTGTGCCCAGTGACCCTTAGTCCATGTCTCTTATACAGCACTTACCACATTATATTATCATTTTCTGTTTTTGCACACCTCCCCAATTAGATTCGTCCAAGATGTGCCTTTCTTGGGAAAGCTTTTATCAATATTTGAAAAGAGATAACCATGGAGAAAACTACCCTGCTGGAGCTGACATATTTGACTGTAAGGCTGTATGAATTTGGATGGTGTTAGTGGCAAAACCAATATGCTGAGGATAGCAAGAAAACAGATGGAACAAAATTGGTCCTTGACAAAACCATTAAAAATCTAAATTAACCATCCCAAAAGCTTTACACCTCTGGACAATGTGACATGTCTGATAGCAACATTTTTATTATTTTTAAGCCACTTTGAATTTTATTCTCTATTTCTTGCAAACAACTCATCCTAATTGACACAGATACTAAAATTATCATTAAAATAACTGTATTTCAGCTCTAAGGTAATCTTGAACAAGAGACACACCCTCTAAACTTGAGTTTCTCCGTTTTTAAGTAGGTTTAATAATGCCTAGGTTTGCAGTGTTATTTGAAAATAAATAATACAATTTACATAAAAGCACTGTGTTAGTTACAAAATCCAGGAAGAAAATTATAATGTCCCCTCAGGAACTAGAGAAGTAACATAAATAATGAACTATTTAAGACAACAATATGTACTATGCTGCTTT
>NW_012109175.1:209529-212106 GCF_000951045.1 Mandrillus leucophaeus
TATTAACCAGGATGGTCTCGATCTCCTGACCTCGTGATCCGCCCGTCTCGGCCTCCCAAAGTGCTGGGATTACAGGCTTGAGCCACCGCGCCCGGCCTGATTTCACTCATTAACTCAGAATTTTAAAACTGGAAGGAACTTATAGATTATCAAGAACTAAGTATCTCAGTTAAACAAGAAAGTTAAATGACTTACTAAATCTCACATAGATGTATAATGGCAGATCTATAATTAGAAAACAAAATTTTTGATGAGCAGTCAATGTGTAATTGTTTGTAAAATGAGGAGTAAGCCTTTCCCCTATACTTTTTAAAGAGAATTGTACCTAAGTAGCTGGCATAGTAAGAAAATAATATCCCCTTTTATTGTTACTGGAATGAAGACTTCCCTTACGCAAGAAGAAATTACTTATGAGTAACATCAAAGGCATTTTAAAAAAATCTACCTGTGGGAAAAAAAAATGTCCTTTTCAAATTCATGCCAGATTCATGATTTTCTACATATATGCAGCATATCTATGAAAATATAGTTTATTACTACACCAATTAGAGGTTATTCAGAATGTAGAGTCATTTAAGAAATAAATTAAATAAATTTAGCTTATAACATAGCTAAATTAATTGTCTGTTTGGATTTTAAGAAAATACTACTGGCCAGGTGCAGTGGCTCATGCCTGTAATCCTAGCACTTTGGGAGGCCAAGAGCAGCTCACGAGGTCAAGAGATCGAGACCATCCTGGCCAACACAGTGAAAGCCCGTTGCTACTAAAAATACAAAAATTAGCTTGGAGGCATGGAGGCATGCACCTGTAGTCCCAGTTACTCAGGAGGCTGAGGCAGGAGAATTACTGGAACCCAGGAGGCAGAGGTTGCAGTGAGCTGAGAATGCATCACTACATTCCAGCCTGGTGACAAAGCAAAACTCCATCTCCAAAAAAAAAGAAATACTGATAATAGAGGTGACGGTACTCGTTGTCTCATGGCCTGAAAGGTTAGCTCAGGTCTCAGAACTCCTATTTTCTTTAATGACTCATTATGAACCTAGTAACACAGAAGCTTTGAACACTAAGAATGTTGTGGCAGAGGTTGGGTAGATGCTTATCAAGTGTTTTTCTTCTTCCTGAGCACAGAGTTAAGCTATATTTCCCAGTCCTCTACCTCTAGGCAAGGCCAGTGTGACAATTTTGTGCCAATAACATTTATTAAAAGTAATACATCACTTTGGGACCAATGTAGAATTAGTAGGCCAACTCTAAAGTTGTCCCCTGTAATGCCTTTCTTCCAATTTTGACTCCCTTACATTAATTAATTTCTTCTCTTTAAATATGAGATTGCCTAGTGACTTTCTTCTACCCAATTAAATACATCAAAGTCATTTCCATGATTACATAAGAGCATCACGTCCCTCTTGCTAGCAGATGCTCTCCCTCGTCAAGTTCGTTGAAGTGAGTTGCCATGTTGGAAGAGCCTCAAATAACAAGTAACTAATACCCTCCGTCCAACAGACTTTAAGGAACTTAATTCTGCCAACAGCCACGTAAGTGCAAGTGTGCTTGAATAAGGATGTTTTCTCATTTGGGCCTTCAGATGAGCCTTCAGCTCTGGATGACAACTTAATTGCAGCCTTCAGATAGACTATGAAACAAAGGACCCAGTCAAGTCATGTCCAGATTCTTAACCTATAGAAACTATGAGATTATAAATGTGTGTTGTTTCATCCTGATAAACCCTGGCATAACTCATTATGCAGGAAAAATTAATAAGGCAGCTAAATGGATGGGTTTTATCATGTTCCCTCTTCCTTGACCCATCTGCTGACTAGAAAACAAAATGACAGCACAGCAACCTTGATACTACAGGTTAGAGATGGTGGAGCCCCAGCATGAAAGAATGCTGGATCTCTGAAGGACTGGATAGAGCAAACCTTCCCTCCTACACCTTGACAATAAGAGAAATAAGTAAGCTGTTATTTGGTTAAGTCACTGATATTAGGAAATGTTTGTTGCAGCAGCTAGCTTCATTTGTCCTAAAAAACTTAAATCTAATGGAAGCTTAGGGCTTCTAGCAACATGCTTATCAAGTATTTACTAAATGTAATTAAGATAGTAATATCTCTTAATACTAAATTTTCCTCTTCACTATCAAAAGTTGTTCCCTGAAGGCCTCACATATTTTCATCTTTGTTCTTTTGTTCCTCCTATTCTCTCTCCATCAAATACCCCTCCTTACTACATTTTCTGCTTAGAGAGCTCTTACAAATTCTTGAGTGACTTTTTTTTTTTTTTCTTTTTTGAGATGAGAGTCTCACTCTGTTGCCCAGGCTGGAGTGCAGTGGCACGATCTTGGCTCACTGCAAGCTCCGCTTCCTAGGTTCACGTCATTCTTCTACCTCAGCCTCCGAGTAGCTGGGACTATAGGCACCTGCCACCATGCCCAGTTAATTTTTTTGTTTTTTTTTTTTGTTTTTTGTTTTTGTTTTGTTTTTTTCAGTAGAGACAGGGTTTCACCATGTTAGCCAGGATGGTCTCAATCTCCTGACCTCGTGATCCACCCGCCTCGGCCTCCCAAAGTGCTGGGA
>NW_012109175.1:215046-215970 GCF_000951045.1 Mandrillus leucophaeus
AATTTTTGTACTTTTAGTAGAGACAGGGTTCCACCATGTTGGTCAGGCTGGTCTCGAACTCCTGACCTCGTGATCTGCCCGCCTCAGCCTCCCAAAGTACTGGGATTACAGGCATGAGCCACCGTGCCCAGCCCTAACCTGTTTTCATTTTGACCAAGCATAATAACTGCCTAGTTTTATTGCCTTTTAACAGACAGTGATGTCAAACAGAGCAGTGAAAAGACTAGCTCCTATTTATTAACTAACTGTTTTTGACTACTGTAAAAGTTTCTATTACTAGAAAGTATTACTAAACACTCTATCTAAAGATCTGTAAACTATTTTATTCCCCTTATACTAAGCCCTCCAAATTCAAATACATTTAAAATAGAAACAAAATTCATGGCAATTAGCTTAAAATGTTGCACTCTAAAACATAGCACCAAATTGTTTAACACTTTTCCTCCCATTAAAAATGGGTCATGTTCCCTCCCCTTGAATCTGGGCAGGATTCTTTCTGTTTCAACCAATTGCGTATTATAAAAGTGATGCCATCATGTGTCTTCCAAGGATAATTGTTTTAAAGCCACAATGTTTCCCCCTCTTTATCTTAGAATCCTTGCTTTCTGGCCACTCTCACAGATGCTCCTTCCTGGGAACCAGTGGTCATGGCCATGGCCATGGCCATGCTCTGAGAGAAGCCCAAGCCACACAGAGAGTTCCTGAACATTGTGTAACAGAAAATGCTATTCCTATAGGGCCCTGAGATAGGCCCCGCAAAATCTGTAAACCTAATTAAATGGTGATTTTAGGCCACTAAAAGTTTTCTACATAGCAATAGATGAGAAAAAGACAAATTTCGTCTTGATAATTGTTCAAAAAACATTATGTTTAAAACTGTAAATATGTTCATTAATTGAAGTTATTAGATTTTCTGATTTCACT
>NW_012109175.1:218550-234948 GCF_000951045.1 Mandrillus leucophaeus
TTCACCATGTTAGCCAGGATGGTCTCAATCTCCTGACCTCGTGATCCACCCGCCTCGGCCTCCCAAAGTGCTGGGATTACAGGCGTGAGCCACTGCACCCATCTTTGAGTGTCTCTTTAATGTCTATTCTGAAGCATCTACAACAGCTACAGGCAGAATCACATTTCACTCGCGCTAAAGCGATATGACTATTAAAAATAGCTTTAACATTTTCCTTATTAGTGTAACTTTTTGAAAGGAAAATTAGTCTAACATTTCCACTGCTAAAAATTTATTTTAAGGATACAGAGCTTAAAGATACACATACTTAAGCATTTATTGCAGCAATGTTTAAAACTGGAAAATAGTGAAAGAACCTAAATACTCATTAATAGGAAACTGGTTATGGTGATTATGGTGGATCTGTATGATTTATATATGCAGATAGGAAAAAATTTCCAAGATTAGTAAAACAAATACATTTAAAAACTGACATAAACACATATACAACTTTTCCTCTTTGTATAAAAGTGATGTACATACATATATATACACACATATTCACCTGTATATACATGGAAATTATGAATGGATATACAATTAGTTGTACTTTTGAAAGGCAATGGAAGGAAAGTTAAGGATAATTTTTTATTGTTCTTATAATTTATAAGGTTTTAAAAATGTTTTAGGTAATAAAAAGAAATAGCCATTATATGGGACATTGTTGAATTAATTGTAACTTCTATATTGTATAATATTATGAAACAAAAAGAATAAGTTAGGCCTTTGTAATAGAATGGATAATGGCCACTTGATATCAGGTCCTAATACCTAAAACCTATATATAAAACTTTTTATGGGAAAACTTTGCATATGTGGTTAAGATAAGAATCTCAAGATGAGGAGATCACGAATTGGATTATCCTGGTAAGCCCTAAATGCAATCACATGTTTTCTTACAAGAGAGAGGCAGAGGGAGATTTGATAAAAACAGAAGAGGCAATGAGACCATGAAGGCAGAGATTGGAGTAATGCAGCCACAAGCCAAGGAATGGAAGTAGACACCCGAAGCTAGAAGGAGCAAGCAACAGATTGATTCTCCCCTAGAGCCTCCAGAGGGAGCACAGCTCTAACTACACCTTGGTTTCAGCTCAGCGATGTTGATTTTGGATTTCTTGCCTCTACAGCTGTGCAAGAATAAATTTTTATTGTTTTAAGTTTGTGGTTAATTTGTTGTAGCAGCATCAGGAAACTAATAGAGACCTTATCATTTGATTTAGAGATTTAGAAGAATAATAAACCAAAGAGAAAACTTTAGAATAGTTCGTATGACACTAAACATTAAAACAATATTTATGATTTAACCTCATTCCTTCAAAATTATGTATATACATATTCACAAAGAGATTTGCAAATGGATTGTTATCAAAACAATAATGCTACTTATTTCATGATGAAGGCAGGTGATTTTTAACTTCTTATATAATTTATTACAATAAGCATTAATTGTATAACCATAAAGAAGTAAAAAAAGAGAAAAGTGAAAAAGTCTTTGTGAGAGTTGTCTTTGCCAAAGGTAGCTTCAACAAGCATCCCTGTTCACATGTTGATCCTTACACAGTGTGACACTAATACTGCTCCATTGAGAGGTGGAGTCTATATTCTCTGTTCTTGAATCTGGAGGGTGCGTAAAAGAAGTCCAGCTACACTGAACCCACCGTCCTGGAGATATTACATGGAGAAACCACATAAAGATAGAGATGCCCAAGGAACATCGGATATTCTAGTCCTAGTGATAAGTAGGTAAAACAGCTCTCTGAGGGTAAAAAAGAGGCCTTCATTTGTAGCACTTGCTTATTTGCATGGTCAACTTCAAGCTTCAACAACTGAAAGCTCATCTCACAAAATTCCTGAATGTTTAATAATTAGACCTTGTGAGTTGGTTCAAATTGGCCCTACTGTCACCAAATTGAACTGGGGTCTACTCACCCTGTGCATTAAGGTCAAATATCCACATGGAGGTTTTCTGGTAGAAGAATGGAGGACTTTATTTACAGGACACCAAGCAAGGGGCATCAGGAAGCTCTCACTTAAGACTTGATATCCCTGATGGCTTGCAAGCAAGAGTTTTTAAAGGCAGAGGTAAATTTCAGGAAAGCAGAAGTCTCAGGCAAAATCGTAAATCAATACATGGAGGTTACACGTTGGTGTGGACTTTAAAAAGGCAAGATATCTTGAAGCGAGAGCTTACAGGTCACTGGGAAATTCAAGATTTTCTGATTTGCCATTGGTTAAGGAAGGGAAGCTTTCTAAAGATTTGAGGTCAGCAGAAAAGAACATTGGGTCTGGCCCAGGGATGTGACTTCCTCCAGGCCCTTCAGGAAAAAAACTAGAACAAAGAGTAACAGTTAGAGTTCAGTCCTCAAGTCCCCCTTATGTGAAGTCTACATGCCAGTGGATTCATTTGGTGGGGGTCTGGGTTTCTGAAAAACAACTCAGAGACATATGTTAAGATGTTATCTTTAGTTTCTATCAGGAACCAAACATCTCATGACTCTAACATCCTTGGCTATTGTTTTAAGCTACTATTACCTTCTTACTTATCAAGTTACTCATTTACTTCTCAGGGCTAGCTAGGGGCCTGAAATTTCCCTTGAAGGAATTCAAGATTTTCCTTTATTTCTATGCTTTGGGTGGGGTGTGTGTGTGTGTGTGTGTGTGGAGGGTGCCAGCAGGGGCCTCTGCTAAGAGGAGTCCCTGCTCCATCTCACCACCACTCCACCATCTAGCCTCCAGTTGTTTGTCTTTCCAATCCCAACATGAGACACCACAGGGAATAAGTGAAATGACCTCAATCCTGACCACAGTCTGATTGTAACCTCATTACAAACTTCACACTAGAACTGCACAGCTGAGCCGCTCCTGAGTTCCTGACCCACAGAAAATGTGAGGGATTTGACAGCAGTCGTAATAACTGAAACTGTCTTCCATGTTAAAGTCTTTGTAGTAATACCCACTGGCAAGAAAATTGGGGACCCTGTTCATCATTTATGTGGGAGCCGCGTTAGACCAAGAATTACTTCTTCAGGGGAATCTTTATCCTAACTGAGTGAATTCTCTCACCCCACATCCTTAGGGTCTAGGGTGGGCATTTTATTTAGGTATATATCCTTGTCAAGCTCTCTATTTTCATGAGGATGTCACCAGTTTGTCTCATGGTGAAAACTCTTCTCTCAATTGCCTATTGAAAATACTTACACTATACCCCAAACATATTTGTATGTATATCCTGACATTCTTGCCCTATAGAAGCCAGAGACACTGTCTCTGGGAACTGCCGTTAGTAATTCCAGGTTTTTTCTACATGAAAGTATACGTGTGCACTCTCAATTCTTACGGTGTAACTCTATTTCCCACTGTTGCCATAAAAACCGACAATAACATTAATCACACTGTTGCCCCCTCCAAGTTTCCAGGAAATGTTTAGCTTAATGTTATCTGAAAATATACAGATTTTTCTGTGTTCTTATCCATTAGACTGTGGTAGTTAACAACCTGGAACCTGGAACCAAAATATTTGGATTTGATTCCTGACTCTTCCATTTACTTACTATAAATTTATATGCAATTTAGTAATCTCTCTCTTTCTTGTTTTCCCCACACACAACGGAGAAATTAAAAATTGAACCTGCATAAAGGATTGTTTATTAGGACTAAATAAAATTGTATATGCCATGCCCTTTCACCAGCGTCTGCCAAGATGGGACTCAGTAAATATTCGTCATTAGTTTTCATAGCATTTATGAAACTGTGAAATTAAAATGTTCTAAGCATTGTGTGTGATACGTGGGGACAATAATTTCTATTTCTTCAATCTAAGAAGTACTTGTGTGTGCCTTCAGCTCACAAAACTGAGAACAGCCTATCAAAGTTACATGTCCAGAAATACCTACCCACCTCACCCATCCACAAGGCCTACCCCAGGTTTATAAAGTTTTCCTATCATCTGCCACTTCCACAGATTATGACATTGTAAGGTGACAGCCAGAAGGCAAATTTGAAAACTGGGATACACAATCCATGAACTCATTTACACTAATTAACCCTTTAGCTCCAATTAGCTGGGCAGATTGGCTATCTGCTCATAGTCATGTCTCTCCATTTAAGAAGCAGTGATTATGGGTCCAATATATGCTTGGCTCTGGATTACAGATGTCAGAGATGGGTAGGCATAGTTTCTACCATTGGGAAGTGCATAGATCAAGTTACAGTACAAGGAAATCAAGTACAGTTCAGAATACAGATTATCATAAAGAAGAGGGAACAGGTATCAAATAAGAGGGTATTGAAGAATCCACACTCATCATGAGTAGATTGGAGAGAGGTGGTCAAGGCTGGGAGGATATTCAGCACCAATATCTCTTTGAAGATTTTATCCAGAATTGCTTCTATGTGTGTCTGCAGGCTGCCAAATTTAAATTACTTTTCTGTCAAGTTTTGGATTCCTAATATATGCAGATAACCCACACAATGTAAAATAGTCATTAAGTTATGCTGCATTTATCCTGGGAGGGACCAGGAATTGAGAAGGGGGAAAACTCCAAGTATGAACTAACATCAGTAAGAGGGGCCTTTGAAAAGACAATGTGCTGTGAATATACGTGGAGAGGTTTCCTGATTTGTATTTAGGCACATAACCTAATGAAACCACCACTAAAAATTTATCCCAGTAACAATCCCTATGTGCTGCTGTACGCTATGCTTTGCATACTTCTGTCAATTAATGCTGAAACCATTCTAGGAGGTATTCCATATTCCCAGTTTCACTGAGAAGGAAACTGAGTCTCAGGGAAGTTAAACTAATTGCTCAAGGTCACATAGCTCATATGGTGCTGAGTAGAAATACTGAACCCAGATTTTTCTCCCAAGGCCAAAGATTCTTTTATGAGAGAGGCTCCCTGCTAGCATTCATCCAACTAGGGAATGAAAGATGCATGAATTGTTATTTCACACACATCCCACCACTATCTATGCTCCTACTTCGTCCATTCAACAGGCAAAGCCAATTTGATGCACATCTGATGCCTTGCTTGAATTTCTTTTGGAAGGCGTAAACGATGACGTTAGTACCAACTGTTCTGAGCAGCTGCAGAAAATCATTAACCCAAATTGCTCATTACACCTTTATAGACACCAAGCAAATCTGCCTGCTAAACACAGATATAAATATAATGGGTAATAATGGTGATGAGACATGATAAAAATAAGCAAGGCTGAAAGGGGTGGAAAAGAGCTTCAGAAGGAAATTCTCCCTTTTATACTTTGCCTTGTCCACAAAGGGCACAAAAGACTCAATTTTTAAAAAATATTTTGAACAAATTTATCCCACCACGCCTAAATCAGAAGCTTGGCTTCTTTTCACTGACTGTATTATTGTAAACAACAAAGGTGGGAAAATCTCACTTGGGGCAAAAGAACAGATTAAAGAAAAGCTGTTTAAGAAGCCTTCGTAAAATTAATAGTAGCTGCCATTTTATGGCTGGGAAGTTATCTCTGACACACAGGACAGACGTCAATGTGGGTGAGGGGCCAAGCCAGCATTGCCTTTACACAGAAAGACCTTGAATGAAGGACTTGCTGCCAGCTAGAATGCAATAGGGTCCGGGCTAGCCTTCCTTCTCCAGAGCTGCTCTGAGTGGCAGTTTGAATTGCCCTGCCAAATCCCTCTGCCTTGCTCTTTCTAAAAAAAGAACAAGGGGAAAGATGAGGCGAGTCAGAGCAACAATCCACGCCTCAGCAGATTGCAGTGCCACTGCAAATGTTAATATTTTTAATGTCAATGTGGAGGCTCCTGTTTGAAATTCAGTGGGGAACTAAAATTAATGTAAGCCTGCTTAAGAATGTCAAATGAATGTTCATCATATTTAAGAGAGTGTTTGTGCAACTTGAAAATGATGGCAATAAAAAGTGGAGGGCTTGGGCTGATAATCACATTTTTTTTTTAGGAATAAGAGCAAGTATTTGAAGGTATTTGTGAAAAAATACAAATTGTGGAAGAAATTTTGGAAAGAATAGGTGCTCTTCTTGCTGGGGAAAAAAAATAAAGAATGCATGCAAAGGCTTTACATGATAGTGGGCGATTTGATTTTTTAAAAGAGGATATTTTGGAAGATGAGGGGGAAAGTTACCCCAATTCTCCACCTCTCCCTGTCTATACATTCCTTGAAATGTGATTTTGCATCTCTTCCTATCAAGATGTGGATTCTCTTTCTGCCCCCCTTTAAATTGGGCTAGCCTTGTGACTTGCATTGGCTAACAGAAGCAGCAGAAATGACCAGATGTCAATTCCAGGCCCAGGCTTCAAGAGACCTTGCACAGATTCACAGTCTCTCTGGGAATCTTGCCACTGGCATCAGAAAAACTTGGGTTTACCACTAGATGGACCCAACAGAGCCAAGTACCCCAGCTGAGGCCCTCCTGGACTGGCCAGCCCCCAGCTGATCACTGCAGTCACAGGACTGAGGCCTGTTGATATCAGCCAAGCCCAGCCTAGATGACAGAACTGCCCAGTTGTACCATAGATTTTGAGAAATAATAAATAATTCTTGTTTTAAGGCACTAGGTCTTGAAGTGTTCTGTTTCATAACAATAACTTGAAACAGTATGTATCTATAACATACTAAACTTAGTGTTAGGTGAAGTTTTGAGGAAAACTGAACCCCTGGGTACAGGAATAAAAACGACCCTTTTTACGTAATGATTCTGCAGTTATTTCTTAGAGTCTATAAATGGTTACAGTTGGAGATGGACCATGTAAGACATACCATACATCTGACATTAATCCATGTCCTTTGGCAGCAATCTATTTCTTCCTTCCCTAGTTAAAATTTCCAACCTAATTTAAACAGTAGGTTTTCTACTAGAAATCCAGCTGAGGTTTGAACAGGACCTAATCTGAAATGAGGTCTCTTTTGGCATTTTAAAAGCTATAATTTGACATAATTAGCCATTCTTGTCAGTGCTGCATGTCACCTTAACCACAATCTTGTGTAACTGGTAGAAGTGAGTTTATAAAGTTCTTCAGCATTTTAAGTAGCTTTTCTCCTAATCAAGAAATACAGGGGAAAAATAAGACAAGGAGTGAATATTAACAATGGAAACCACAGTTTGCTATTTTACCTGTGAAAATTGATTTCCTTCTGGCTTTTTAAAACTTCTTTAAAATAGCTGACTCAGTTTCCTCTATTTACCTTGCTTAAAGAGAATCTTAAAACATATCTGCTAAGAGAAAAATCAGTAGAAATCTGAGTTACTCCTTCCCTATGAACACTCCAACCTCTGACACAGATACATTCTTTCTCCCTCCTTAAGTTCCAAAACATCCCGCTATTTAGTGGCATAACAAAGTGTTAAGTCTGGTTTTGTTACTTAGTTAATAAAATGATGTGAGTCATGCTTCAAAATGTGAGCTTAAATCATATATATTAAATAATAATTCAGTTAATCTCATCTACCTCACTGCTTCCAAATATTGTTTTCACCCTAAGAGACGGAGAAATCTCTTTAAAACTAATTTTTGGGAAAGAAATTGCTCTTACGGGGAATTTAAGCTCACAGCAATAATGATGGGTTTTGTGCTTACATGTTTTACAGCTAAATGATACTTGCCATTTGCATATCATTTAAACATTTTTTTTTTTAAACATATAATTTCCTTTTAACTTTGGTGAGCTAACAGCACCCTTCCAGGCACAATGCTAGCAATTCAGGCTCATCTTTGATACCTACCTTCTAGTTCTCCAAAATCAATTTGTGATAAATTATATGACAAATAAATTTTAAAAATGCTTATTTAACTGAGCTTTGGGAGCTTTAACTAAATAATGAAAAGAAAAATAATCGCTGAGTTTAATAGATATTGATGGAGTTATTATGTTGCAAAATTCTACTTATTCTTTCAATATATGGTATTAGCTGAATATTTATAGCTAGGTCAACACATAGTTTCAATGATATATAAATATATGTGAGACGTATATTTTGTACATACAAATTTTGAAGGTTATTATTAAAGTGAAACAGAACTTAAAGTTAGAAAAAAAATTTAAAAATGTTGAAGAAATTAGAAAATACTCTGTGAGAGCACGATATGATTGCCTTTCATGTGCACGTCTCTTCACACAGAAGGACCAAACATACTAATCACAAGTATTGCTTTTATTTTTGACACTGTCAGAACCTCACTAAGAAGCCACAGACATTTATTTACCCTCTTTGTGCCCCATGTGTTAAATGGATGTGCTAATCATTTCCGTTTACTGCACTAGGAGTTTGTAACTCAATTTAGAAAACAAATCTTACTCAAAATATCTTACTACTTGGAAGATATTTTGAGATACTTGACTCAAAAGCTGAATGTGCAGTTATAGTTTCCATATGCAGACTCAAATCAGCTGTGCCAATTTTGAGGGTCTGAAATCTGTTTATATTCTCAGTGTCTTTGTATTCTAATTTTTTAGGTTTTTTAAATTAACTTTAATTATAAAATTAATCTGTGTTTAATTGGTGCCTCTCACCTTCTACTCACCCTGCAATCCCCTTCAGTCTGGGTCCTCCTCTCCTCTGGGACTGTGATTAAAGTCCCAATGATGGTCTTAAAATATGTCCAAAAATATTTTGACACTCATCCAGTAGTGAGGTGGTATCTATACCGCCTCCTTTTGAATCTAATCAGGCTTATGACTCATTTGTAACAAAGAGAATGCAGTGACCTCCAAGACTAGGTCAAAAACGGTGAAACTTCCACCTTACCCTCTAAAACCATATAGCTTGGAGCCCTGAGACACCATGTAAAATGTCTATTTACTTTTGAAGCTACCATGCTGTGAGGAAGCCAAGCCAAGCTGCAAGGAGAAGCCACATGTCATCACTGGGGTTAGATGTCCTAGTCTCCCATTCTCCCTGTCCAAGTAACAGATATATCAGTGTATAAACCTGCAGATGATTCCAGGCTCCAACCATGAAGTCATTCTTTGTCTTTTAGTTTTTCTAGTGGATCTCCCAAACTTCATGGAGCAGAGACAAATATCTCCACCATGCCCCATTTGAATCCTTGGTCCACAGAATCCAGAAGCACAATAAAATAATAATTTTATACATTAGTAACTGAAGTAGTCACCAATGACTTCCAAGTCTTTAAATTCCAAAGGCATTTTCTCAGTCCCCATCTTTATTTGACCTCTCAGTGACATCCCAAAAGGCTAATCCCTTCCTTTCCTCTTACAACATCTTCTTCTACTGATTTAGGAAAACCAAATTCTCTTAAGTATTCTTCTCCCTTCCAAAGTTTCTCCTTTAGGTCTCCTTGCTGCCTCTTCCTTCTTTGCCCAATTTCTTTTTAAATTATTATTTTTTAAAATTTCAACTTTTATTATTCATCCAAGGGTACACGTGTAGATTTGTTAAACAGATGAACCGTGTGACATTGAGGCCTGGGGTCCCAATGATCCCGTCACTCAGACTGTAAACATAGTACCCAAGAGGTGGTTCTCTTTACACAATTTCTATGTGTTTGAGTTCCACACCAGTAAACCACTTCTGTTATTACACTAAACTCACTTCTAAATCATCTCATCTATGTTTATGGTTCTATGTATTGTGTACATTCCAAAGACTTTCAAAGTGATGCCTCCAGACAAACCAAATTCGTGATCTCCAGTCTCATATATTCCAGCTGTCTAACTGAAATTTCCAGTTGGCAATCTGAAAGACATTTCTAACTGAACATGAGCCAAACTGAACCCTTGATCTTCTTCCCCGAACTGTATCTAACGCAGTGGTTCTCATTTTAGCCTCTTTGTTGCTTATATTAGAATCTCAAATTTACTCTCAGCACCTCCAGTTCTTATCACCCACATCCAATCACCAATTTCGTGAACTCTACCTCCAAAATATATCCCAATACATTAACTTGGCTTTATTTCCACTGCTCCCACTAATCTAAGCCACCATAATTGGTGGCTTAGATATCTTCAATACCTTCCTAATTTTTTGCTTTCCCTCTTGCATTCTCATAATTTTTCCTATAGCTAGAATGTTCTCCTTAAAATACAAATCTGATTCTTTTTCTATTCAATTTTAAAAACACACAACAGTTTCCTATTTTATTTAGGATAAAAGCCAAAGTATTTATTGTGGCTTACAGGCTTCCATACCCACACACTCAAACTAATATGAAAAGAAATAAGGTAGCCACATGAGGCACTAAAATGTGAGCAGAAGTTACAACTTTCTCAATTCCTCTCAAATACTTAGACACAGAGAGAAGCATGTGGATATCAGCCTACCTCTGAGGAAGTAGAGGTGAAATGTACATATATTCCAAGACATCAAAGTTTCAGGCAACGACTACCCTCAGGGAAAAAAAAGAGATGAATGGGGAAATGAAAGAAAGCAAATATTTACAAGCAAAACCAAAAATTTACTAAAACAAATGATGCCCAGTAAAAAACCAAAAGGATCTCCATAGTTGCTACAAATTTCTGAATCCTTTAAAAAGATGGGTGTTTCTATTAGTAAGGAGACTGCTTTGTCCTGTGGTACTTGTCTTGAGAATTTAGACAACCCAGACAAGGCAAGAGGTTTCGGTGCAGAGGTGAAAGGAGACAGTTATTTCTCCACAACATATGAAGGAGCATTGGGTTATCTCTTGGCATCTCTGTAGAGTAGATTTCTGTGTTCCTACATAGCTATTTTCCTAGCATGGAGAAAAGCAAATGCCAGCCACATGAAAAAGAAAGGAGAGTGAAGGCGAGAAAAGGAGAATTAATTATAGAGTATCAGGACACAAAAACCCTGCAACTCTGGTGAGCCAGGCTTGCACCTTGCTCTGGAGCAGGAGGCTATGAGGAGCCAAAAGTCTCTGTCAATAGAAACAGAGATAAGTAGAAAAATGCATTGCTGATTGTTTTAAATTTATTTAGCTTAACAGATAAAGCTTATGGAGACTCTTTCCATGTGAAAGACCTTTCAATATTATTTTTGGAATGTTAGTAACAGTCACGAGTACAGCTTCTCAGGGAATTACTTTTCCTGTAGACTCTCAAAATAAAGGACACAGAGAAAGAAGGAACAGGAGAAGAATGGAAAGACATGGAAGAAAATAGTGAGAGATGGAGAAAGGGAGAGGGAGAGGGAGAGGAAGAAAGGAAAGAAGACAGGCTACAGAGACCCAAATGAGGAACGCAATGCCATTCACAATTGCCACGAAAAGAATAAAATACCTAGAAATACAGCTAAACAGGAATGATCTCTAAGACGAGAATTATAAAACACTGCTCAAATAAATCAGAGATGACACAAACAAATGGAAAAACATCAAATACAAAAATTAATTCAAGATGAATTAAAGATTTAAATGCAAAATTCAAAACTATAAAAACCTTGGAAGACAACTTAGGCAATACCATCCTGGATATAGGAAAGGGCAAAGATTTCGTGACATCATGACAAAGTCTCCAAAAGCAATTGCAGCAACAACAAAAAAAATGGACAAGTAGACCTAATTGAACTAAAGAGGTTCTGCACAGAAAGAAGAAAAAAAACTATCAAAAGAGTAAGCAGACAACCTACAGAAAAAATAGTTGCAAACTACGTATCTGAAACTGCTCTAATATCCAGCATCTATAAGGAACTTAAACAAATGTACAAGAAAAAAACAACTCCTTTAAAAAGTAGGCAAGGACATGAACAGACACTTCTCAAAGGAAGACATACGTGCTGTCAACAAGCATATGAAAAAAGCTCAATATCACTGATCATTAGAGGAATGCAAATGAAAACTACAATGAAATACCGTCTCATACCAGAATGGCTATTATTAAAAAGTTAAAAAAAAAAAACAAATAAACATTGCTGGTGAGGTTGTGGAGAAAAGAGAAGTCTTATACATTGTTGGTTAGAGTGTAAATTAGTTCAACCATTGTGGAAAGCAGTGTGGCGATTCCTCAAAGAGATAAAAAAAAGAACTACCATTCAATCCAGCAATTCCATTACTGGGTATATACCCAGAGGAATATAAATTGTTCTACCATAAAGACACATGCATGTGAATGTTCATTGCAGCACTATTCACAATAGCAATGACATGGAATCAACCTAAATGCTCATCAATGACAGATTAGATAAAGAAAATGTGGCACATGTACACCATGGAATACTATGCAGAGATAAAAAAGAATGAGATCATGTCTTTTGTGGGAATATGAATGGAGCTGGAGGTCATTATCCTTAGCAAATTAATGCAGGAACAGAAAACCAAATATTGCATGTTCTCACTTACAGGTGAGAGCTGCAAGATGAGAACTCATGGACACAAAGAGGGAAACAACAGACACTGGGGCCTGCTCGAGGGTGGAGGGTGGGAGAAAAGAGAGGAACAGAAAGCATAACTGGGTACTAGGCTTAATGCCTGGGTGATGAAATAATCTGTACACAACCCCCCATGACATGTTTACCTACATAACAAACCTTCTCATTTACCCCTGAACCTAAAATGAACGTTAAAATAATAAATTAAAAATAAAGAATAGAAAAGTGGCTACAGAAGGAAAGGGGAGAAACAGGCGGCAGACAGGAAGGACGTTTGTTGGTTTATAAGTCCCAAGAAATACAGCAGCTCTGCCTTTCCAGATTTCACAGCTGTGTAGCTATTGAGGTGCATTCAGCTCAAGACACATAATTCTCTTTTCTTCACCTAACTCGGCTCTTTCAGAAGTACCTTGGATTGTCAGTGATCCTTAACTCTTTCAGGAATGAAATGCTAAATTTTGAAAGTCATGTTTAATATGAAGTACATTTTGCCACTATTTCTATTTGTTTTCCCTGCTCTATGCATACAGATTAACACAGAATTATATTAATAAAAGGAAGGCTATAATTAACTAATAATAAATATATTATAAAATTATGTATTAGTTATAATAAACATTCAGATAAGGGGAGGTGACTTGGCAGGTTATGCTCTCTCTATAGCACCTGGTAGGACACCTGGGTAGGGTGAGCAATGGGTCCTAGTTTGCCTATTTTCCTGGTTTGGAAACTGAAATTCCCACATCCTAGGAAGCCTCTTCAATTCCGGGCATACCTGAAAGGAAACAAACCTCCTTCTTCTTTTAGTGGGACAGGAGAGGTAAGGTGATAAAAGCCCTGAACATCCTCCTTCAAGTACAACAATGGCCATCTGTTCTCCAATGATAGCAGAAGCTCAGAGAAACAAGGATTTATTTCCACCTGAGCTGAAGTTCAAAGACCGCTTCCCTCCCAGGAACAAATCTGAATCCAAAAGCATCACACTTTCAGGAAAGGCCAGTTTCAGAGAAAATAGAGGATGACAGCATGTTTGCGTCTCAGAAAAGCTAGACTGATAAAGAGGATAAGAAAGAGGGTGGGGTGCTCCCAAATGGAAACATTTGGTTGCATCTCACCTCCAAAAACGGTCTCTCTCGTGTGCACTAGAGCAAGTGTTCCTAAGTGCCTGTCCTGAAAACAGAGTAAGTAGAGAAAACAGGTAGAACTTTAAAATCAATACAATTCATATTTTCAGAAATATTCTAAAAGAAATTGCCTCCATCACAATCATCAACTGAAAAGCATGTGCCTTAAACATCTTGAAAACAAGGACAAATTTGGAGGGCCTACATTACCTAATTGCGAGGCTTACTATAAAACTACAGTAATTAAGAGCACAGGATTGGCGTAAGAATAAACAAACAGATAAATAGAACAGAATAAAAAAGATATACACCTGCATATGCACCATTATAATATAGTGGGAAAAGAAACATCTTTTCAACAATGGCTCTGAAACAACTGAATATCTATGGAGGAAAAAAAAAATCACCTCAATTGCCATCTCACTCTATATGCAAAAAATAACGTCTGGATTATAAGCCCTAATATCAAGATTAATCAGTTTCTCTGAAGTTAATACAGAAACAGTTTTACAACTTTGTAGTAGGAAAGACTTCTTAGAACACAAAAAGTGGCAACTATAAAGAAAAAAAATCATGATCTCATAAAAACAAAAAAATTCTCATTAACCATAACATTAAGAAAATGAAAAAGTATTATAAGTCATCGATCAGGAGAAAATATTGGTAAAATAATTTGTAAAAGGATCTATATGGAGGATATATAAAGGATGTCTATAAATCAGTAAAAGATAACTGTGCCAATAAAAATGGGCAAAATATTTGAGATACATTACAAATACATATATGTATAAAATAACCAATAAGCCATAAAATGACGCTCAATATTAATCATCAAGGGAAGGTAAATCAAAATCACAATGAGATACCACTATATACACAAAATTTAAAAGATTATAAATTCAAATGTTGGCAAAGATGTGAGTAAGTAGAATTCTTATTGCAGATGGATGTTTAAAATGGTACAACTGCTTTAGAAAAGTTTTGTAGTTTTTTACACATTTAATACACCTAATTTATGACCCTGAAAGTTTATTCTGAACTGCCTAAGAAAACTGAACTGTATGTCCTCAAAAGGATTTGTACAAAACAAACTGTTTGCAATTTTCATAATAGACATATTGCAGCAATCGTCATAATAGCAAAAACTGGAAATAATCCAAATGTTCATCAGGAGAAAATGGGTAAGTACATTGTATTATTTTCATACAGTATGAATTTCTGATTACCAGTCAGTAATAAAAGGGAGCAAACTACTGGTACCTAGCACAAAACAGATGAAACTCAAAAATATGTTGAGAGAAAGAAAACATACACAAATGAGGATACATTATATGATTTTATTCATATGAAACTCAGAAGCAGGCAAAACTAGCTATGGATCAAAACAGTGACTGCCTCTGGGCAAAAGGGAGATCACCTGGAAAGGGACACAGAGGACTTTTGGGAATGTTAAATATCTCTGATGATTTGACTAGAATGTTAGTTATGCAGGTGTTAAATATTTGTCACTTTCATCAAATTGCACAATTACGCCCTGTCCATTTCATTGTACGTTATTAATCTAAAAAGTTTTGTATTTTTATGTCAAAGTTTTTGGTGTACAGGTTACCCCAAAACCTATTTTGATGAGTTCTTCTGAGATGAATTCAGATAATTTAACGCACCCATCATCCAAGCAGTGTACACTGTACCTGTAGATTTTTATCACTCACCCCTAAAAACTGCCCCCTCAGCCAGTCCCCAGCTTCGTTATATCATTCTGTATGTCTTTGTGTCCTCAAAGCTTAGCTCCCACGAATTAGTGAGAACACATGGGATTTGGTTTTTCACTCTTGAGTTACTTCATTTAGAATAATGGCCTCCAGATCCATCCAAGTTCCTGAAAAAGACATTATTTCATTCCTTTTTATGGCTGAGCAGTATTCCATAGTGTATCTATACCACATATCACATTTTCTTTATTCACTCATTGGTTGATGGGCACTTAGGTTGGTTCCATATCTTTCTAAAATTTTTTTAAAGTTGCTCTTTAATACAGAGGTTTGTTAACAGAAGATTCAAAAGAACAAAATGGAGAAAGAAGAGACAACTCTACTACATAAATGTATCTAAATAAATGAATATATAAATAGTCATGAACAGTAAAAAGGTAGAAGGCTGTAAATGACAAAGTCATATTTAATGTAAAATTATATAATGTATTTTCAAAATCCACACCTAAATATATCTCAGTAAAAAGGTAAAACATCAATGAAAAAGAATTAACCCTAAAAGACCCATGAATAATATGTGTGGCAGATGATGTAGATTAACTACAAAGGAACAAGAAACTGACTGAGGCCTAAATTGTTTCTCGCAACTCTGAATGCATAAAGGAATGCATTAAAATGAGTGTATCCACAATGTAAGTGACATTAAAATGAAACTCTATGTACAAATAATATAACTCGCAAGAGTGAAAGCAAAGTACAAGAGGAACCCCAGCAAGAATTAATCCAAAAGGAAAAAAAGAGAGGCAAGGTAAACAAAGAAGTTAAATGTTTATTACACAGCCATTAAATATGTGTAAATAACTCTCTCAAATTAACTTCACGTAAGCCCATTTTTATAATTGTGATGGGTGAAGAAAAGAAGAGAAAACTAAAAGCTCATTAAAATTTGCATTTGGACTATGATATAGATAATGAAAAATTCTAGATGTTGACAGAAAAGTAAATGTTTAACTATGTGTTTCAGAAGTATTAGAATTAGAACCGGAGTAACAATGGAAGAAATTCTGCAAACAATTTACAAAAAAAGGGAAAATATATATTTTTCCCTGCTATATGAATATATATATGTGTGTGTGTGTGTGTGTGTGTGTGTGTGTGTATATATATTCTTCCCTACCACATTTGTATTTTTTCCCTGCCATATGTAGGAAGGA
>NW_012109175.1:235165-269703 GCF_000951045.1 Mandrillus leucophaeus
GAAGGAATGAAAAGAAAGAAAGAAAAAAAGAAAGAAAAAGGAAAAAAGCCCTACAGCTCCTTGAAGAAAAGACTGATTCTAAGTCAGGGAATAGAATCAGTAAAAGATGAGCCTAGACCAATAAATCAATAAAAGATGAGCCTAGACCATCTTGTAGTGCCAATGTTCAAAGTGAGGACATGCTTAAAACACATAGAAAAAAGACACAGGAACTAACTGAAACAACGTCCGATTGCCAAACTTGAAACAATTTGAGCAACACAATAAATAAAACAGTACTGGAATATACCCAAGAATATGGACTCATTAAATTTTCTTTTATACTCTGGTGACTACAGATCAAAAGGGGAAAGAAGGGAGACTAACTTTATAGTGAAACCAATCTGACAAACACTATCTACGCTATGCTCAAGTTTAACATCGTCAATACACGCCAATGCATGTACTCTTTAATCAGACATGCAAAAATAGCACTTTACCTCCACGGTCTTCCTTACCAACAACTTATATGCACAATCTAGTCACAGGAAAAATGTTAGGCATATCTAAAGTCAGGGAAATCTCCAAATGCGTCAAGGTCATTAAAATTAAAAAAGGTCGGCTGGGCGCGGTGGCTTATGCCTGTAATTCCAACACTTCGGGAGGCCAAGAAGGGCAGATCACAAGGTCAGGAGTTCGAGACCAGCCTGACCAACATGGTGAAACCCAGACTCTACTGAAAAAACAAAAATTAGTCAGGCGTGGTGGAGTACGCCTGCAATCCCAGCTACTCAGGAGGCTGAGGCAGGAGAATCGTTTGAAGCTGGGATGCAGAGGTTGCAGCGAGACGAGATCGCACCCTTGCACTCCAGCCCAGGTGACAGAGCAAGACTTCATCTAAAAAATAAATAAATAAAAAATGTCTGAGCAGCTGTCAGAATCTAGAGGATCTGAAGGATACATGATTAATAAATATAATGTGATATTTATATTAAGATCATAAAACAGAAAAAGAACAGTTGGTAAAAACTAAAGAAATCTGAATAAAGTATGGACTCCAGTTAATAATAATTATTTTTTCACCAGTTGTCACAAATGTATCATGTTAATGAAAGGTTTTCACAACATGGGAAGCTGGATATTCTGTATACTTGTACTCCATGTTCTGTCTTTGCAACTATTCTACTAATCTGAACTATTCTAAAATATTAAAAAGCTTCAATTTTAAATTTTTAAATTAAATTTTAAATACTTTAAATATGCCCTTCACCTGCCCCCAACAAAATCTTTAAATTAAGCAGCTCGTTTTCAAATAATACTTAGATCAAAGAAGAAAGCAAAACACTATCTTACACTATTTAGTAATAATGACCACTAAACGAACAAAATACAAAACACTGTGGAATTTACCCAAAACAATTCTCAGAGGAAAATGTGCAGTTATTTTGGGCGTAAATAAACTAAGCTTTTCAGTCAAGAATTTGAAAAAAGAAAACTATGAAGCATGAATTAAGAGCTTATACAGTCATTTAAATAAATAAATTTGAAAATATGGTAAATAAGTTAAAGAATAATACCATAAGTTTGTTTTTTGAAAATATTTTTAAAATTGGGGCAGATATGATGATGAAAACATATAGATGGTATAAATAACATTAGAAAGAAAATCAGAAAAATAACAGCTATTGAGATTTTTTTTACTTAAAATGAATAGATGCACAAATTTACAAAAATACTTTTGATAACCTAGAGAACATAGAAATTGACTGCAATTGGCTCAAGTAGAAGTAGAAAGGTTGATCAGACAAATAACCTAAAAATATATTTAAAAGGTACTTGAATATCCACAACCAAAAAGAAAACATACTCAAATGACTTCATGAGTAACATATAAAAGATTTCAGTAAAAATGGTCCAAAGTACATAAACTCCTCCATAATACTGGAAAAGATGCTATTATGTCCCAGCAGGACAGAAACAGTAACCAAACAAGAATAATTCAATAAAGGAAATGTACAATCCAGTGCCCTTTCTGAACACAGAAGCAAAAACCCAAAATAAATTATAAGCTAATTGAATTAAACAATGATAAACATTAATAACATCATGCATATGAAAATATATATAATACAGTGTAATAATAATAAAAACACTGTAAGAATGTTACAATGGACTTTGGGGACTGGGAGAAAGGGTGGGAGGAGGGTGAGGGATAAAAAGCTACAAAGTGGGCCAGGCGCAGTGGCTCCCGCCTGTAATCCCAGCACTTGGGGAGGCCAAGGCAGGCAGATTTCCTGAAGTCAGGAGCTTGAGGCCAGCCTAGTCAAAATGATGAAACCCTGTCTCCACTGAAAATACAAAAATTAGCCAGGCATGGTGGTGCACACCTGTAATCCCAGCTTCTCAGGAGGTTGAGGCAGGAGAATTGCTTGAATCCAGGAGGCAGAGCTTGCAGGGAGCCGAGATCGCGCCACTGCACTCCAGCCTGAGCGACAGAGCGAGACTGTCTTGGAAAGAAAAAAGAAAAAAGAAAAAAAGCTACAAATTGGGTTCAGTGTAGATTGCTTGGGTGATGGGTGCACCAAAATCTCACAAATCACCACTAAAGAACTTACTCATGTATCCAAACACCACCTGTTCTCCCAAAACCTATGAAAATTTAAAAAAAAAAAAATTTTTTTTAATTATAAAAACATTAAAAGTTTTAATTAGAATGTCTATTATGTAATCACATTTAACATATTAAAGTAGATAAAGTACACGATCATCCTGATAGATACTGTGAAAATTCTTAATAAAATTGAATACTAACTTGGTTTTGGTAGATGAATAACTGAACAGATCAACAGACCAGGATGAGTTTACATTTTTTAAAAAGTTGCTTTAGGCAGCTGTGGTAGCTCACCCCTGTAATCCCAGCTACTCAGGAAGCTGAGGCAGGAGGATAGCTTGAGGCTAGGAGTTCAAGACCAGCCTGGGCAACACAGCAAGATGCCATTTCTAAAATTAAAAAATAAAAATAAACTGGTTTTATTTATGTGTACCTGATATATGAATAGTGGCATTACAATGTTATTTAAGGGAGCAAGTGAGGGCTATTTAAATATCTGTCTCATACTATACACAGAGATATATTCCAGACGGATTAGAGCCCATCCAGAGATTCATTAAAAGAAATTAGAAGGAAATATATTGTTACCTTATACCTTAGTCCATTCAGGCTGCTACAACAAAATGCCATACACTAGGTGGCTTATAAATGATAGAAGTTATTGGGTACAGTTCTGGAGGCTGAAGTCCAAGATCAACATATAGCAAACTTCATGTCTAGTGAGGGCCTGCTTCCTGGTTCACAGATGGTGCCTTCTGTGGTGTCCTCACATGACAGTAGAGAACAGGAAGCTTTCTTAAGCCTCTTTTGTAAGGGCACTAATCCCATTCATGAAAGCTCTACCCTTGTGACCTAATCACCTGCCAAAGGCCTAAACTCATAATACCATCACACTGGTGGTAAAGATTTTAATATATGAATCTTGGGAGGCACAAACATCTTTAGGCAAGTATTTGTTTTTGTTTTTTGAGACGGAGTCTCACTCTGTCACCCGCTGGAGTGAAGTGGTCCGATCTCGGCTCACTGCAAGTTCCACCTCCCAGGTTCACGCCATTCTCCTGCCTCAGCCTCCTGAGTAGCTGGGACTACAGGTACCCGCCACCAAGCCCAGCTAATCTTTTGTATTTTTAGTAGAGATGGGGTTTCACCATGTTAGCCAGGATGGTCTCGACCTCCTGACCTCATGATCTGCCCACCTTAGCCTCCCAAAGTGCTGGGATTATAGGCATGAGCCACTGCACCCGGCGGGTTTGTTTGTTTTTATACTAAAAAAAATACAATGTAAACATAAAAAAGAAATTTTACTACATAAAATTTTAAATTCCTAAATGATAAAACATATGATAAAATTATAAGGCAAGATTATTTGTTTTAATATATTTGCAATCTACTGGGTAACTTGTGGTAGGTGGCCACCATGAAGCATACATGATGCGGGTAGATGAACACACAGTAACATGAATCTATCTCAGAAGTACATTCCTCAGTGAAAAAACAAAAGAAATAGAATGATTTTTTTTGTAACCTAGCTTTTGCAGCTCAATTGTGAACACTGAAAATAGATTATACTACAGAATACACCAAATGCTCAAGAATTCATGGTAACACCTGCCAGGGGTGCAGGTGAAGGGTTGTTTGCTAATATAAAGAAGATTGCTGTAAACTAACAGGCCATCTGTTTCCCACATCTCCTTCCCTGACCCAGCATCCAAGCCACGGTTGGCCCTACACCCTGACAGAAAACAGGAGGTTTAGTCTCTGGGGAAGATAAAATAATGAAAATGTAACATTTAAAGTAAATAAACATGAGGCATACTATGATTTCTAGTTTCTTCCCTCATTTTGCTCCCAGAAAGCAGGAAAGCAGGCCTTCCAATACTCGAGGCAGGAAATAAGAACGCTTTTTTCTGCAGAGTCTGAGCAGCATGAAAAGAAAGACCTAAAAGATGCTGCTCTTGAGGGGTTCCACCACAAAAGAGCCAGACGGAGCTCACAGTTTGCAAGTCCCTGCCCCTCAGTGAGCTCAGAGTTTACAACAGGCCTTTTCATTGGCACATCCTCATATATGTGTAAGAAACCAAGAAGCACAAGAATTCCAAGAAAGTTCTTTAACAGAAAGATACAAACAACCAAGTAGCAAGAGACTATTTAGGCTGGGTGTGATGGCTTCTGCCTATAACCTTAGCACTTTGAGAAGCCAAGGCAGGAGAACTTCTTGACGCCAGGAGTTCAAGACCAGCCTGGGCAACAAAGTGAGACTCCATCTTTACAAAACAAAACAAAACAAAACAAAGGCAGCATTGACGGCATGCACCAATAGTCCCTGCTACAGAAAAGGCTACGGTGAGAGGATCACTTGAACCCAGGAGCTCAAGGCTATAGTGAGTTATGATCTCACCACTGCACTCCAGCCTGGGTAACAGAGCAAGACCGTGTCTGAAAAGAAAAAGATTACTTACATTAACGAAAACAACTGCAGTAAAAACCACAGGTACGTGTGTATGTTGAAAGGTATTTCAACCATTTAAAAAAAACAATCTAGAGTACAAAAATCTGTTGACTACTACAATGTGATAAAAGAAGTGGAAACTAGAAACACTGGAAAATAAAAACTCTCCAAGAAAATAAAGCAAAATGTAGAGAGATGGAAAACAGAAGAGAAATACGAGAAAACCTGGAATTAGTGCAGTAGGTAATATCCAGTTAAATAAGCATTCTAAAATAGAGAAAATTGAAAACCAAAGGGGAGGAAATCAAAAATTACAAACAAACCATCAGGAGCTAAAAATGACCTTGGAATGCTCAACAACAACAACGGGAGCTTGGAGACAATGAAGTAATGTCTTCCAATTACTGGAGGGAAACAATTTTCAAAAAGAAAAAGTATTCTATACTCAACAAATTCTATACCCAACCAAATTATCAATGAAGTCTAACATTTAAAAATTGCATTTTTAATCCTGCAAGTTCTGTTTTCTTCCATTTATCATTTCTTAAAAAGGTACTCTGCTCAATGAAACTTAAGGAATACATCAGAAAGTAGAAGGAAGCGGAAAAGAAAGTTATGACAGAGGAGAAAAGCAAAAGAAATTTCCCATGATGAAAGCTATTAACCAGACATAGGGGACAGGCCAGCTGATATCAGAGTAGGTCAAAATATTTTGGTTAAGATTTCTCAGAAGATGAATTTGAGCAAATCAGTGATGCATCTAAAAGTCTTGCTATCTAGACAACTTTTGGCAAGCTTAGGCTGAACTAATAGTAAGTATCTAAATTTAAAATCAGTGAAAAGAAACAAGCCAATATTTAACTGTGTGCAACAAAAGCAAGCATACAGGGAAAAAATGTATTCATAGCATGACAAGACTCAGCGTTAAATAGTGCTCACACAGTAATAAAAATTGCAAGCACTGAATATTGATCTGTTTAAAATTATGATATCAGGAAGATAAAAGCATATGAAGGATGTGAGTCTGACTTGGGATGGGAGGTGGGGAGAAGGAGAGCTAAATTATCATTGTTGTAAGGTTAATTCAAACATATTTCAGTAACTATATATATAAAAATATCTAATAAATATTATTTAATATCAACTAATATCAAAATAAACAGACAAAAGAGTTAGAAGTGGTTACTTAAGGAAATGGAAGAAGTGGTCAATTTTCTTAAGATTATATACAATTACATATATAACCATCCTTGTAAAATTCATTAACTATATTCATGTATAACTTAATACAAATGCTTAAATTAAGAGTAAAGAAAAGTTGACATAATCTCACTAGCAATGGGAGGAATGCAAAGTAAAAGAAGACAGTATTCCCCCAGTCAGATTCCCAAAATTAAAACCTTCGAAATTATAAAGTGCTGCTGAGGATGCATGAAAACATGTACTATCATAAGCTGCTGCTGAAAGTATAAATACAGCCACACTGGAGAGCATTTTGATGACATTAAAACACAACTAAAAAAAACACATACCCTAAAAGTTGACATAGCAATTATACTGTTAAGTGTTTACTCTCAGAAAATCACCAGAACAAGTATACAAGAAGACATGTTTTTGCAGGATTCTCTGTAAAAGAGAAAAAGGAAAAACAATTTAAATATCTGCCAATAAGGAAATACATAAATAGAACATAATGTCTATATTGTGGAATAATCTGTCAAGGGACTAGATCAAATCAATATGAAAAAGAAGCTTTTCCATTTTTTAAATGAGATTTACATTCACCTCTGTAATTGCTGGTTGTACAGCTAGCTATATGCCTGGAATTTCCTTCAAGGGACTCAAAATATTTCCTTTCTCTCCATACTAGGGGTGTGGAGTCTAGCAGGCCCCTACAGGGGGCCTATACTATCTCACATTCTTATTTACTTAATTCTCTTTAATAAAAACTAATACCGTGAGTATGACTCACCAAATTGATTTCATAATAAAAATAGGAGAGAGTATAAAGATCATCCAGGACAAAATATGCACTATGGTAGCTACTGACCACATATGGCTATTGAGCATTTAAAATGTAGCTAGTCTTCACTGAAATGTGTTATAAATGCAAAATACATACCAAATTTCAAAGAGTTAAAAAATAAACTGTAAAATATCTCATTAATAATTTTGATTGCTGAAATATTTTATATATATTTAGTTAAATAAAATACATTAAAATTTATCTCACCTATTTCTTTTTTTAACATGGCTATTACAAAATTTAAAATTATGAGGTTTACATTATATTTGTTTTGGACAATACTGGTCTAGATTAGACAGACATTTGTCCCTCCAATTTCCTCAGCATTATGTGATTGTAAATTTACTAAGACTTTAGTGATCTCCACAGTATAAAACATGTAGATTTATCATTCTGAAACTTGAAACTAGAAAATGCTTCTCCAAGTTTCATTCCAATAATTTAATTTCCCATAAAATTGCCCTCAGGGGGAAAAAAGTGTTGGTTAGAATGACATGTATTTCTGATCCATCTGACAGTTCTACTTTTTACTGTAAATCAATGAAATGACTTTATTTTTGTTGATATTTTGTGCCTTTTGTGAAAATGAGTCCGCACCACTGCATTAACTCTGCGGAAATGCTACAGACTTTACAAGCCTGAGGAGCTAAGTTGAAGACTACTGGCCACAATAAAATCATCAAAGGTGCAGTTCTCAAAAGTTAATGCTTGAGAATCATCTGATTGGCTAGTTGAAACACAGATTGCTGAGCCCCGCTGCCAGAGTTTCTGAATCAGCAAGTCTGGGGTGAAGCCTGAGACTCTGCATTTCTAGCAAGTTTCTCAGGATGCTTGTCCAGGCATCACAAGCTAACAAAGATTGATCAAAGCAAATGCTACCTTTTAGGAGGGATCTAAGTGGTCAGTCTTCCCCAGATGATATCACCTGGTGAAGTATCATCTTATTGTACTTATTATATTGTATAACTTATTTCAACTTTTCTATCACTAATTCTCTTGCAATCTTTGGTAAATCACTTAATATCACCAGGATTCAGTTTCCTCAATTATAAAATGTGGGATTTCATGTATAGGTAGAGATTTCTTGTTGCCTCTCTAAAGATATTTCTGTTGCCTCTACTGTCCCCTTCTTCCTTGGAAAAAGAAGCGCATTTTTAGCTGGACACATTGGCAATAGAAATAACACTCTCTATTTCCAAGTTTCCCTTGCTTCTCCCTAGACATGTTAAATCAAATGCAAATTGAAGTGCTGTGTGGGACTCTTAGCCTGGCAGATTCAGCTGATGGGTGCTCTCTTTTTGCCTTTATTCCTTCTTTCAACACTCATTTTAGTTATTGTGAAGTCATATGGAACACTGAAGCTATGTATAAAAACGGTAGAGCAAGAGGATAGAAATTTGTCCCTGAAAACACTTGTGGAAATACCATCCCAGCCCCAGAATGGCCATCTCCCCATTGACCTTATGTAAGAAATACATTTCCATATAATTTGTCACTATTGTATTTCTACTAAAGACAGCTGGAACCTATTGATAAACTTAAGACAAATGTTGTATTAAGAAGTTAGTCAACATTTTAAAACACAGAGTCTCCTATATAGGGTTTCCATTAAACTTGGTAATATATAATACTATATTATTTTTATACAAATTGAAGAGGTCCTTGATGACATTACATAGCCACCTGTGTTTCCAGAGTTTCTAGTCATCCTGTATTTTATGTGTCTTTCCCAAGACCTCCTGGTTTCCATATGACATTATATTTACTTTTGAAAACCACTTTTAAATTCATTATCCTGAAGCCTTTTTCAAATCACCAATGATGTTCATCTCACATTCATCTGTTAAATACTTCTGAAGAACAACTACAATCAAAAGCCCAGGAAAAGGTTAAGTTAGAAGCATTTGGAAAAGGGAAAATTCGTAAGAATCCATTGTTAAGGGGAAGGAGAAATGTTGCAGTCAGTTATTAGAAATAAAATGAATTATGTCAGTAAACTAAGGAGCAACTATATAAATGTGTTCAGGCTTTTAGAAAGAGACAAAATACAGTAGAAAATAGGTGCTTTCCATTATTTGACGGCAGCAGAAAAGCAAGCCAAGAATAGTGGGCCTCTAAACCAGCTGAATGAAGATCCAGGAAGGGGCTAAAATTGGGCACAGACTACATTGCCAGTGGCTCTGCCTATGGAGGCTGGCCTTAAGGCATTGACAATATAATAGTAAAAACATTTCATCATCAACAGCTAATAAGTAATTAGAAATGGAACTACACTTTGCCTTTGGGAAAGGGTCTATCTAGGAGTTAAGATAAAGTTGTACTACAAGTGATGAAATATATTACACTGCTATCTATCAAACAATTAGATAAAGCTTCTGAGTTTGGTGCTTATCTTTTGTTTCTTCTTTGGGTTTTGCTTTAAATCAGCACGTACAGTAAGTCATGAACCCGTATATCCAAGTTCCCACAGATATTGCTATAGGACCACCCACAGAGGACAATGAGAGAATACGAAGTCAGCAGAAATATGAGTGAGGTCTTAAGAATCTTGATATCAATTAAATTTATACAGACAAGTCATTCAATTTAAAGATGAGGAAACTAAGGCCCAGACAGCTGTGGCTTCTCCAAGGTGGCACAACTAATGAGAGCCACAGCTGGTACAAGAACTAAGGTTTTCCATCTTTCAAAACAGTTTCACTTCTGCAATACTGTGCCTTCCAATGATTTACTCAGTGACTCCATTCATACAAACTTTATTCATCCACATTTGAGAAAGAGAAAATCCTACAAAACTCATTTATAATTTTATCTGAAGGTAAGAGTGTTATCTCCAGAATATCCACTTATATATTTGGTACTTGGAAAACCTTCTGGGGAATGAAATAGTTTTTCTGCATAATTTACAGAGGGATCGCTTAACAGTGTTTTTTTCCCTGGGAAATGCAAATTGAATACTTGCTCTGTAAAAGTTGTGATTGAATCTCTTCCAATCTGGAATCTTCCCTGTCTAATTAAATATTTAATCACATTATTTGCTGCTTTTAGTGAAAATGGCTGGAATTCAAGCTGCTCTGCAACCTCTCATCTGCTCCCTATGACAAGGAGACATATGCTGATGAAGGTCTAATACAGTTTTGCTAAAGGCTAAACTCAACACATCTGGTAAAGCCTCAGAAGGGTCCCAGCCTCAATATTCACTTACAATTCTGAGACAGCAGCAGCAGCCTGACATGAGGCCAAGATAAGAGTTGGTAAAATACGTAAATATCAACCTCTGAGGAAAAAAAATCAGAATAGTAAGTAACACTTGATAGAGAAAAAAATAATTGCCAAGCTACTAACATTTAAAATTTGGATAAATTCCAACATGATTTGCACTTTTAAAAAATGGGTGTTTTTGTGTTTCTTAAGGAGCTTTTTTCAATTTGGCTTTAGTGACAACAAAACTGAGAAAATTGTGCTGTAAAAAAAAATATGAACTACCCTCTCTTATTAATCTTTAAAAATATCTGTAGAATATAATCAAATGAGACTAAAACAGTAGCCTAGCAAGCAGCTGGAAGATACCGTTATTTTCTTTGTGTGAAAGTAGCCAGGCATGTCTGACTAGGAAAGACAGAAGGGCTGCAGCATTTACTATTGAAAGAGGAATCGTAAATGGCATCTACCACTGTTGGCTGTGGAATTGCTTGGAATGATGTAACACTGAAATAAACAAAACATCTGAATAAACATTTCTTCAGCAGGAAAATTGGCATTATTTTGTGAAATAAATATAGACACACACACACACGCACACACGTGCACCTGATACCATGTAATCAATCATCAAGGAAATTTCCAGATATGAAAATGATTATTTGCCAAGCATTAAAATCTTTTTCATTTATGCAAACAAAAGATTTATTAAGGGTTTTTTTGTTTTTTGTTTTTGAGACGGAGTCTCGCTCTGTCGCCCAGGCTGGAGTGCAGTGGCCGGATCTCAGCTCACTGCAAGCTCCGCCTCCCAGGTTTACACCATTCTCCTGCCTCAGCCTCCCGAGTAGCTGGGACTACAGGCGCCCGCCACCTCGCCCGGCTAGTTTTTTTGTATTTTTTAGTAGAGATGGGGTTTCACCGTGTTAGCCTCCAGTATGGTCTCGATCTCCTGACCTCGTGATCCGCCCGTCTCGGCCTCCCAAAGTGCTCGGATTACAGGCTTGAGCCACCGCGCCTGGCCTATTAAGGGTTTTGGTACCTAAACCACCATTTTCTGAATTGTGCTCCAGAGTTCAACATTTCTCGAATGATTTTGTGAGAAGTTCCCCCACAAAATCAATTAAAGAACAATGATCTTGTGGTCTAAGAATGATGGGCAACCCTGGGCAACAGTGTGTTGTGCAAAATTCAGTTTTTTAATTGTAGGACCCCATGACATGCTAATCTGTATTGTCTGTTTCAAAAGGGGAACATCACGTTCAGAATTCTCCAAAATTATCTGACTCCATGGCCTGTTTTCTGTGGACTGCAGCTCAGGCCTGGGGTACTATGGTCACTTTGTAACAGGTACTTCATTCTTCCCAGAGAAGTGAACCTTATTTTTGTCATTGGCTTGTAATGTGTGTATTTTAGTGAATCTCCTTAAAATCTACACAGAAAAAAGAACATTTCTGCTTTCTTTGTCCATTACTGGACATATGAAAACAACAGAAAAAAAGTCACCTTACCTTTCCTCAAGTAGTGTGAATGAGAGAGAGGACAGATAGTTGCAAAAAGAGTGGACCAAATACATTTGTAGCTCAACAATAGCTGTAATGTTAGCAGGATAATAACTCCTCTGTCATACGAGTACAGCAGAACAAGAAACTAGGATCGGTGTGTTGGCTGGAGGGACTAGGTGTTGGGATCCCACAGGAGTCCCACTGCAAATAATTTAGTATGTGATTCAAATAGACATGACATACATATGTTCAAATCTGCTTTTCTTTTCTGTTTCACTGACATCCCACATTTGCTAGAGTCTTCAATGCATAGCCATTAGAATTTGCTACAGAAAGAATGTTAAGTGAATCGCTCAAGAAAAATTCTCCTCAAATATTTGCCTCCCTCTTCATTAAGTCAACAACTCAGTTCATGGCACTCTCCGAGAGTGTAAATGAGACATTCCTATCCACTACTGAAGGCTATAATGGCCATGGTAAAAAGTTTATGTTCCCTGTTCTGCTGTCAGAGATGTGAAAGTAGTCAGGCAGATAAGCCTTGAGGTTTAGCTCTAATGAGCACTTCTCACTTTCAGAGATCCATAATCAGGCTAAATAGAGCTGCAGTGTGGCTGCCCATGGCACACTGAGGCAGCGCCACTGGGTCAGTGGGCTAGAGGGAAGACATGGAGAGAATTCCAATATCTGAAGCTAATGGAAACCAAGGTGAATGTGGAAGGCCAATAGATAGTATATGACAGCCAGTATCCACTGATGAAGACCAGAAGAGGTCAAGAAGTAACCATCTCACAAAAGATATATAAGTCCTTATACTGCTAGATGCCATCTTCAGAAGAATGGCAAGCAGAGGGAAAGACTGGCTGGGCACCAGAGCAACTTTAAGAAAGACTATACGCCATCCATTACATTATTGCACTAAAATACTGTATTAGTCCATTCTCACATTGCTATAAAGAACTACCTGAGACTGGATACTTTATAACAAAAAGAGGTTTAATGGACTCCCAGTTCCACAGGCTACACAGGAAGCATGGCTGGGGAGGCCCCAGGAAACTTACAATCAAGACAGAAGCCAAAGAGAAAGCAGGCACAGTCTTCACTTAGCCAGAGCAGGAGAGAGAAAGTGAAGGGGTAAGTGCTACACACTTTCAGATAACCAGATCTCGTGAGAACTCATTCACTAACATGAGAATAGCAAGAGGGAAATCCTCTCCCATGATCCAATCACCTCCCACCAGGACCCTCTCCCAACACTGGGGATTATAATTCAACCTGAGATTTGGGTGGTGACACAGAGACAAATCATGTCTAATAAAAACTGAATAGGACTAAGAATTAATTTTCTTTCCAACTAATTACCAAGTGAATACTTAGGAGATAGACAAGACTTAATATAGACTAAATGATGACATTCCATTTTTTCTTCACATCTGAGTTGTAATAGAATTTTAATATACAACCCCATATTTGTCCTTCAGGAAATCAAAGGTGTTAAAGCATATGTATTCATTAAGAATCTGACACTTATTAAATTATGTGGAGTGGAGGAAAATAATTAAATTGTGTGGAGTGGGGAAAAATAATTAACCCTTCCATCTTGAGTGTTACAAATCATCATCTACTTTTATCTGGAAGAATTTACTAACTACATAAAACATCTATGTGTTTCAGTCAAAGTTCATCTCCTTGAATTTCACCACCTGCCAAGCAAACTTCTTGCAACGAAGAAAAGGAAGCTCCTATTCTGCTCTCTGATATGTGAAATGACCACAAAGTAGCCCCTAATCAGTTCAGTCATGCTATGATGTGACAAAATCTAGCTGTGCTTGAAATCTCCCTCAACACTTTGATATTTAAAAAATATGACAAATAGGAAAAATAATGCAGTTCAGGTACATAAGCATCTAGTTCTGTTAGAAATCTACCCTGTGATGTCTGGCAATCCATATGATCTTCCTGATGTTTCTCGTTATGTAAAACAGAGCTAATGGTTTTATTTTTGTAATCTGTCATGTGTTACGAGTATTACTAAGATTAAGGAGAATGGATACAGTAAAGATTCCTGCTTATTTTTAACCAAAAATATGTAACCCTGCCTTCACAACAGGCCTTAGCAACCTGGCACAATGCCTAGTGAACAATGAACCAATAAGCAATCTGGAACACTTATTAAGGAAAATAGGTGATCTATTCTATTTGGATTATATTCCTGAAGGGGAAGGGCAGCATCAATCCAACATGGAAATAAATTGTTTTCTTGACAAATATACATGAAAATTCTAAAATGATGTTAGTTCCTCTAATCACAATTTTGATAATCAGTGAACATCAGGAGCTACTTACTTCAACTAGAAAAACAGTGAGAGAATAAGTTGGGGTTGTTCATTTCACATACCCAAAATTAAAGGTGCCAGATTCTATAGTGGATATATAACATAATAAATCATGTTGAAATAGACATTATGCTTACACTATGTATACTAGCAGAAACTGCTAACTAGATCCAATTACCTGAGACATATGACTGCCCAACTGATGCCTACATTTCTCAGCCATGCTTCCAATTAGCTGCAGTCACATGACAAATTGTGACTAACAGGATACGAATGAAAGTGGTTTGTGCAACTCCTGAATATAGTCGAAAGTGATTAAGTCCATATTCTTCCTTTGCTTCCTGCTAGCAGAATTTTAGCTAATACAGTAAGTTATATTGGTCCAAACAAATGAAAGCAAAACCCTATTGATGCTGACAGAATAAAGAAACTTGGGTCTCTGACATCATGAAATAGCAAAAATAGACCTATACTATTTATATCAGATTGTTGGACACACCCAAAATGTAAACTTCTGTCTTGCTTACATCAGTATTATTTTGGGTCTTCATTACAGTGCCCAAAGTAATCTCTAATTAGTAGAGGGATGCTACTTATCTCAGCTTCCCAAATTAATTCATTCAACAAATATTTTCTGATTGCACATTAGCTTTGAGGTTACAAATTTAGCTCACAAGACAGTAAGAAATATTTGCCAACCTGGAGCACTTTCTACATATTTGTGTTTCCTGCATACGAAGAGAACAAAGGAGAAAGTCATCAATTTTACATGTAGGGCCAAGAAATGGAATTTTGGATGAAGGCTATCTATTGGCCTTGGAATTCTCTAAATTAGTCACTTCTCCTAACAATACTTCAAAATGCTCTTTTAACACAGTACCTTGGTAACAAAATAAAACGAAAGCTTTACTACCGAAGCACATACACACACTATATACAAATATTTATAAATATATATTTATAAAATGTTATATACACATATAAATAAAGATAGTATCTACAAATATTATACTGCAGTTTCCCTCCTTACTATCCCTCCTTTCAACTCTGAAATACCTCTTAATGTTTCCCAATATAATAGCAATATAATAAATACCTGCATATGTCATAACTTTGCTAAAAGACAAAGTTCTTGACAGAAAGGGCTATGTTTTATTCACTTTTGTTTTCCAATAGTAATAGTATGTTATGCTTGGGACATAAAAGGAGCTTGATATATATTTGTGAATAAATGACTGTCTTAGTTTGCCTCGTGCTGCTATTACAAGATACTAGAGACTAGATAATTTATAATAAACAGAAATACATTGGCTCATGGTTCTAGAGGATGAATAGTCGAAGATTGAGGGGCCAGCACCTGGCAAAGGTCTTCTTCATATGTCATCCCATGGTAGAAAAGCAAAGAGAGGGGGAGTGGGAGCAAGAGTTTGAAGTTGAAGACTTGAGCCTTTTTATAGTTGGCATCAATCCATTTATGAGAGTGGAATTCTTTTGACCTTAACACTTTCCATTAGGTTCTACCTTCCAACACTGTTGCACTGGGGATTAAGTTTCGAACACATGAACTTTGGGGACACATTCAAACCATGGCAGTGACTAAATGGTTGAATGAATAAGTAAATGACGGTTTGGAGGGTCATGCGAGGAAATGCAAGAAGGGAAGTTGAATGAAAATTTCCTTTGTGAGTGGGTGTTCACAGAATAAACTAGAAAATAAGAGTCATTAGACATTACATGTATAGACAACTTAACCACAAAATACTTGTAAGACCACATAAGGCTTTCCAACTTAATCATTCAAATCCTTCAAAAATAAATTTGTTTGTTTATAGAAAGTACCTCTATAACTGTTATGGAGAAAGAGTTGCTCGATCCACTCAAGAAAACAAAATATGGCAAAGGACAAAGTTATGTTTCTTCTGGACTCACTGTAATTGCAGCTAAGCAGATACATTGAAGTTCATTCATTCTGCTAGAATCCTTAAATGTTTTCAGCACTGATTTACCAAAACTCACCCTGTAAATATAATTAGCAATGAAGTCCTAATAGGATTCCCAAGGAAATTATAGTCAACTTATGACCAAACCAAGTTATTCTTAGAACTTAAAAGGAAATCTTCAACATCTGCTGCAAATATAAATACCTGAGAACCACCGGGACAAGGAACCAAGGGGCCATCCAGACACAAACATCCCAATTAAGAACAGCTGTCAGCTATCCTTAAGAGAAATGACCTTAAAGACATCTTTTACCTTCAGCATAAATGATCAAGGGATATAGACTGTTTTCTCTGAGATGTCATTTTAAATGAAGACCAAATGTTTCTAAAAATAGTAAAAATTATGCCTATCACTCTCCTCTATGGGTGTTCATGGGTCAGGATTGAGAAAAAGAGAAAATTAAAAGAATACCATTTCCCTTTTAGTTACTGTTCATATGTAATACATTATGTTTTGAATTTTTAGTTTAATTGATATATGGTGTAGTGTGAACACACTTTATTAAATGAAGGACTTGTATTTGATGATCTCTGTAAATTGCTTTTCAGCTCTATAATGATTTCTCCACAATCATTCATAAATTCCAATAAAAATGACATCCTAAGGAAAGTCAATACAACCTTACTTAAATTTTTGCCCTCTTTTTTTCGTCAGCCGTTTTACAAAGTAAGTTATTGGAGACTTTAGAAAGAAGACTTCATATAATGATAGTACTAAATCATAATGTAAGGAAAAAATGCCATTTCATACAGCAGTTACTGAGAACACAGAAGCAATTCTATACATTCAAAAGGCGTGACATTTTCAAATCCTGTACAATTATAATGCAAACAATTACTAAATTCAATCTGCAGTTTAACTAGTTTCAAATCTGCTGATATTTTTATATGTGGCTGCACAGGACCTCCCATAATGGATATGTTGAACTCTGACTACATGTCATCCAGAGAAATAGCCTTTAAATAGTCTTGGATAGACAAGGTTCCAGGTACGTCGATCATTTTCCATGTTTTTTAAGCCATTGGTATTTTATACCTATTCTGCCTGGGATCATTTAGAACACAGAACTTACTGCCAAAATAGATTGGTTAGAAAAGCCAAGTCACTGTGTTCTAGAGGAGGATTTTAAGCTCCTAGACCAAATTTGGTGTATCTGTGGTTATCTGGATGTCTGCCAAATCCTCAGCCATTATTTTTCTAAAAGAAACATGTCAAGTTTTTCTGTTAATCACTCTTCAAATGCATATCTATTCCCACGCAGTACATTAATAAATGGAAATGAGCCTAATTATTCACCTGTTAGTGGGTGAGATTGAGGAAAAAATAAAATGAAAAGAATGTTTCCCTTTCAACACTTTGGTGCATAGTCTCTTTGCTACCATTCTAAGAATAGCAATTTGGCTTTGTATGTCTCCATGACAGGATAATAATTTTACGTAATAACCAAGATTTCTTTTTACCAATAATTCCTTGCTCCCATGCCTACACTCTCTATTACCTCCCCATAATCCACCCTACCCCAGCTTGCAATGAGAGGAATCCATCTCTCAGAGAGGGCTGTTGCAGCAGAAAAGCAAAGGAGGAGAAACCAGTTAATTTCCACCATGCTAAGATGGTATTTAAGCTCTCAGAAAATTAAACACATTTAGAAAAAATAATGTTACATTTTCACGTACACCCAAACTTGGGGGCATGTGAAATTTGTACCTATTATTCCAGTAATTATCAGATCATTTGTTTATGTCCCCTAATAACAATAAGATACATTTATTTGAAGTATTTGAACTTGACTAGGTAGGACTCAGGTATCTACAGTGTACTTAATTTTTAGCCCCTGAAACACACTGACCAGTTTCTCTGAATCCTGACCCATTTCCGAGTTTTCAGTGTGAGACAATAGCTCAGAGTCAAGATATCTAAGGTCCTCCATTCACCATTCCATACTAAGATGTCAGCATCTTTCATTAAGTTTAAAAGAGAAATTGTTACTATATATTAGAAATATAGATCTTTCCAAAAAGATATAGCTATCCTATCATGCAAATGATACTCACCTAAGATATAAAAGATAAAGAATCTTATTTAGACAATTGCACCTAAAAATATTTGACTTCATACCATCTGTTTATCTAGGTATTGCCTTCTTTTTTTCTCTTAACATTTATCCAGCTATGTCAGAGGATTCTTATGAGGTTAAAAAGAGATCATGTAATAGCACTCCTGAAACTTTCAAGCACATTGAATTATCTAAATCAAAAATTAAGGAGCATTTTAATCTCAAAAATCACAATGTATAGCCTCATGTTTACCAGCTTGTAATTTTTTTCAATATTGCAGCCTCTTTGTTTTTAAATTCAAATATCAGGGAATTAAGATGAAGGCAGTAAACTGGTTGAAGAAGGCATAGAAAGTTGATTGTCAAGAAGACTGTTTTCTATTGTAGAAATAAGCATGGGATCTTGGTGTTTGATTATTCCATATGTTCTAATTGAAAATGTCCAAATATTTCTAGTATTAAAATTTCTTCTTACAAAGTACGGGTTTCTTAATCCTGCAGCTGAGCAGTAACCCACATTCTGATTTCTTAAAAGGATTCAGGTAATACGGTTAATATTTTAAAATTAGAATTATCTCTCACACTTCTAGGATACTGGTAATGTTCTATTTCTTGACCTGGAAGGGCGTTGTACGGCTGAGTCCCTTTTGTGACACCATATTCCATTTATGATGTGTACACTTCTCTGTATATATATTTTACTTCAGTTAAATATTAAGGGGGAAAACACCTGTGCCACTAGGAAAATCAAAAGACCCTCTTAGAAATATTAATACTGTGCTCATCTTTGGACTTGAAAACTGATTCAAATATAGCTAAATAAAATTATAGAGACCATCCTGATATTTAAACATTATAGTTTAAAAAGCACTTCCATATTCATATTAATTCTGTGACAGGTTTAGTGTTTTCAATTCAAAAAGTAAACTAAATTTCAAAGCAGATAAAATGAGTTTTCCAGGGTGGTTAATTCAATACGCTTCAGAATCATATCTCACTCTCAGCATTTTTTTGGTTTCTAAGTATAGCCTTCATTCCACAATTTCATAGCTAACTTTATTACATGAATCCTTACTAAAATCAATCCTGTTATTAGGCAAAAAGACAAAAGCTACAGAATTACCCTAATAAAGGCCCAAAAAACTGATAAATTCCATCATCTATTTCATAATTTTACAAAATAGATTGCTAAACCTCTTTAATATAGTAAGTAACAATCTCAAACTAGTGGCTGATATTTCAATAGAAACGTAACTATGAAAAGCAAAAACAATTTGACAATGTCTGCTAGTAGTACTATTCACTGTTGTCCTGTAAGTGTAAGTTAATGCATTAAACGGAAAAAGTATTAAAAAGAGAGTCTGGAGTAACACTTTTAAAACTAATAACTAATAAGAGAGCTTAATAAAGTGAATGAAACAGTAAGTGCTATCCAAGTCCCATGCAAGTCATAAAACGTCACTGACAAATGAAAAAGATGGCTTGAATATGAACAGAAATATATCAAGTTCCCAGTAAGTAATTTGCTATAAAAGTGTTCACTGTAGCATTATTTATAATAATAACAAAAACCAACTAAATATTTGACAATAGGAAATAGGTAAAATAAAGTATGGTAGAGTCACATAATGTAGCGTGAACTGCCATAAAAATATATAAAAGAAAAATATTTTATGGCTTGCAAAAATGTTCAAAGTGGACAGTACATTTTTGAAAAGTCACAAAACAATTTTGTTGTTAAAAATGTACATTTTTGTATATATACACACATGCAAACATGTACTTATAAAACTAGAAAGCTATATCTCAAAACATATGGAATTAGATTTTTATTTTCTTCCTTTTGTTTATTTGCATTTTTGTTTACCTGTATTTATTTTAGACAATGTGTATTATATTTACAATAAGAATTAAAACAATATACATAATTATCTTAGAAAAAATATATAAATTCTCTTATTGTGGTTGGGATAGATTTTATGTAGTTGTCCCTCCAAAAAGGATATAAGTAAAACGAAAAACAAAACCTCAGTAGCATCGCATGGGCTGTGTCTGTTGAAATTATATTGTACATGTATATGGTATTATGTGATACCACTTTAGTCAAAAGTAACCGTTATAATAAATTTTTATCCCAAACTTCAAAGCATAAGACACTATAGTTTTACCACACATGTAGTGTTTTACTATTTCAAAGATAATTCCATACTACCTGAATTATTTCATTCTCATGCTAAGTTTATGAGAAAAGAGACTATCCTTATTTACAGATGAGAACTTTTAGGCACAGAAACTTCTGGAGGGTTAAACATACAGGTAGTTAATCACATTTCCAATATCATTGTATAACTAGGACTAAAATTTAGAACTTTCAACTCTAAGCCCAAATGACTTTCTAACTAGATTTTACTTTACTTCAAATAATTAAATTTCTCCTGAATGACAGGTCTTGTATTTTGGAAATTGAGTATAGAGGTGATTAAAATGTCATCCAATTTTAAAACAAATTGTAAGAGCATTTTCACCTCTTTGGGTACAAGAGCAAGTGTTCGTTTGGGCTCTTACTTCAGTAATACTTGGAAGCTGAAGTGCTGATGTCAAATCACTCCAATACAGACGCAATTCCTTTTTTTAAAAATTTTATTTATTTATTTACTTTTTTTTTGAGACGGAGTCTTGCTCTGTCGCCCAGGCTGGAGTGCAGTGGTGCGATCTCAACTCACTGAAAGCTCCGCCTCCCGGGTTCACACTATTCTCCTGCCTCAGCTTCCCGAGTAGCTGGGACTACAGGTGCGTGCCACCACACCCAGCTAATTTTTTGTATTTTTATTAGAGACGAGGTTTCACTATATTAGCCAGGATGGTCTCAATCTCCTGACCTTGTGATCCGCCTGCCTCAGCTTCCCAAAGTGCTGGGATTACAGGCATGAGCCACTGCGCCCGGCCCTACAGACCCAGTTCTTTAAAATGATTCACCAGGAGTATATGGCCCCTGAAACAGAGCATCAAAATCAATCACTGAAGCTGAAAATTATAATCAGCCTGAGTCCAAAGAAATCCATGAGTAAAGATTTTCTCCCCTTTAGCAAACCTATCATCTTGGCTTAGAGAGTTAACCTTTCTTTTAAAAAATTCATTTAATACCTGATGCATTTCATGCACACATGCATGGCGACATAGTGAAAACACAATCAATATGCTTTCAAGGAATATACTCCAGCATAAGAAATGATTCATGTTTTTATTTTCTTCCTATGTAACATTTACTTTGGATTACAAAAAAAAGTAAGCAAAATATGATTTACAAAATGTATCTCATGATATACTTCACAATCTTGCAAAAGCTTTACATATGTTATGCCTTGCAATAAACATTGACATTTATAATCTAAAATTCTAGTTTGTGCTAAAGGCAGTCTCATTCTTTTACTTAGGTAATGAAAATTTAATATAGTGTGTATGTGTATGAGAAGGGAAGAGGAATATAAAATATATTAAGTAATTCACTTGCCTATTACACTACCAGAAAGAGGACATCATTTTTATTCTCACATTTCTCAAGCAATAGATTTTGCAGCAAAGTTGTCAACTGATGGGAGGGTTTTAAGACTTTCTGACACATCGAATTTGCTGAGAAAGACAGAGTTCTGTGAGTGATTCCAATTTGCCATTTTCTAAATGTTCAAAATGTTCCAATGGAACATCCAAAGTCCATACCTGCTTTTTTATCATCTAGAGCATGCCTTCCTCCTGTGAGCCATTGTAATGGGTTCAATGACAACCTCCACTACCACTTACCTTGGTGAAAGATGAAAATTTCATCACCCCAAATGTGGCTCCTTTATTTTTTTCTTCCTCTTACACATCTAGCTAGGAAATTGATAGCATATTATTTGCTAAAACAATTTCTCCAAATGAATCACAGGCCTATGAGGCATGCACACACATGAAGGACATTAAAGAAAAGGGAGAATTCAAGATAAAAATTGAGCAGCTTGACAGAAAGTGAATTTTCTGTCAAGAGTATGTATTACCTCAGTTCCAAAAGGCCCACAAATCTGCAGAGGGGTAATGTTGAATACCACTGATTCGTGCATATGCTGTTCATTCAAGCATTTGATTCTGGCATTTTTCTCTGTGGATGTTGCAAGTTCCACCTGAGCTAAGTTTACTGTTTTACGTTGAAATAAATCTGCATCTTACCTGCAGTTGAGCCTCACTGGAATATTCCCTGTGGACACATCGCTTGAGGTTGCTTTACATCAAGATTATTTGAGGTTCTTTTAAAACCATGCCTCCAAGGACAGATTCTAAGACAGACGCTGCAAACTAGTGGACTTTCAACCATAAATTTTAAAACCAAATTCCAAATTGTGATAAGTCAGATGATTGTTCCCCTTGCACTGTGAGCTAAGTATAATTTCCTACCCCAGCGATGTTAGACTCAGCCATGTGACTTGCTTTGGTTAATAAGATATTAGGAGATATGATTTAAAAAAAAAAAAAAAAAAGGTTTGAAATATGCTTGGGCAATGGGATTTAGCTAATACTGCTTTTGTCACTGCCATGAAAAGAACATGCTTAGGTAGCGCACTGTTCCCAGGAGGATAAGAGACTCAGAGCAAATTTGAACTCAGGCTGCGACTTAGAGCCCAGACCAGCTGAGCCCAATTTAGATTAGCTAACCTATAACCAATGCACAGATATGTGAGAAGAGATGTTTTACCTTAAGCCACTATGTTTGTGCTGGTTTTTTACCCATCATTTTATTATGGCCCTTATTAATTACTACATATCTGGCAACCAATACACTGTAAAAGTAGTAATTGTGACATATAGATAAGTCCTTACACTGAATATAAAGTAGTTACAATGTAACAAACTTGATGAGCAACCACATTGTGTGTTTATAACTAAAAATGTGATATATGTCACTCAATTACCAAGATAATATTGTATTTCTTAAAAGAGAAATGATCAGACGTTTTGGCTAGCAGGACATGTCTGGTGAGCAGTCTTCTCTTAAAATACATGGATTACTTTCTCAGTCCAGTTCTAAATGGAGAAACCAACACACGGATAAAGAATAGGAGAAACAGTTTCATTTTGAATGACTATTCTAATGTGTTATTTCTTATCCTGTTGTTTAGTGAACTAGTGAGGTGATATTTTCTATGTTGAGGTAACAGAAAAATACTAGTAATAAATAAATACAAACTAAAGATGCTAAAATAATTTGTTAGTTATTTTAGTCTCCACATTAAGAATTAGACTGTATTGACCGGGCGTGGTGGCTCATGCCTGTAACATCCCAGCACTTTGGGTTGTTAGTGCGGGCAGATCATGAGGTCAGGAGATCGAGACCATCCTTGTTAACATGGTGAAACCCCATCTCTAATAAAAATACAAAAAATTAGCCGGCCGTGGTAGTGGGCACCTGTAGTCCCAGCTACTCAGGAGACTGAGGCAGGAGAATGGCGTGAACCTGGGAGGTGGAGCTAGAAGTGAGCAGAGATGGTGCCACTGAGCTCCAGCCTGGGCAGCAGAGTGAGACTCCTTCTCAAAAAACAAAAAAAAAGAATTAAACTGTATTATTATACTAGATATTGTTCTTGGAGAAACCTAGCATGATATGAGCAGATCCACATTGAAAATTCTGAAATATTTATACTGATTAAAAAAAGTTGTGTTTCTTTAAATCAAACACAATTAAACATACACAGAAAAAGAACTAGACTTAAAAAAAAAAAAAACTTTAATTACTAGTATAGTATCCTGATTATAATGACAAAGATATTCATCTAAACTGCAAAAAATACTACTAAGAATTTATCTTGTGTCTTGCAAAGTGTTCTTGAGTTTTAAAATTCATGAGGGAACACTTTGAAGTATTATATTCTCTAAAGACAAAAAAAAAAAAAACTTACTCCTTTTCTCATCTTCTGAATAATATCCTTATCCAAAGTTTGTATTTTCAAATTTAAACTGTAAGTCTGAAATGGAAGTTACTGACAAACTCATTAGAGCACCTTCAATGACACTGTATTTTAAGAGTCCCAGTGGAATGAAATTAGATCATAACCAAAGTACGTGATCAAGGAAGGATTAAACAAGGACTTTTGAGGCAGAGCCAGGAAGTGAGAACCAATTCAAAAGGCTTGCTTACAGTTAGCAACAGGAGTATCTCTACTAACTTTCGCTACACAATGAGCATGGTTGCACCCTGAAGAGAAGACTACGCTTCAATGTGATTCGGATCCTCCAGGGAATTTATTCAATTGGAAAATAATTTACCAGTGACTTTAATTCTTGCTTTCAAATTATGTATCTTCGTGCATCATCTCATGGGTAGTGAAATTGTGTTACTGAGGATTCCCTGGGAGTCCTGGACTATGGTCATGAATGGAAGCTTTATCTTATAACTTTTGACCCCATTCCATTTTTAATTAGGTGCATATATTGAAGCATGAAGGTAGCATGACTAAAAACAGGGAAGATAGACAGTTTATTCTTCAGTCTCTCTGTTTTTGACATAAAAGCATAGATTTTAGGTTTAAGGTCCAGAAAAGAAAAAGTCTCTCATAATTGGGTAAATATATGAAGATTTTTTAAATGAAAATATGGTTTTCAAAATGCTAATAAAGGATTTCTACTAATTAAATACACCATAATTAAAAAGACTGCAAAATGAGAGTTGATAGCCATCATATATTTCCATGCAATTTTAAAGTCTCCAGTGAAAATGTTAAACTTCATTCCTCAACATCGAGTTAGACAATACAGTCTAGTATACACTAAAATGGTTTCTCTTTTCACTTCTAATAAGATAACTTAATGAACATTTGTTCTGTTGACAAATATTATTTTTCAACAAAAATATTATTTTTCAAGAATTATTTCTGTATTACCTACAATAAAAATAGATGTGGACTTTGTGAAGAAACAAAATAGTAGGTTCTTTCAGTATTTTTCCTGTGATGGAATTTCTTATAAATATGTGGGCACAATTACAATGATCACTGGAGACTTCAAATATCTGAAACTAGTTTTCACTTTGGAAATACATTCGTTGGCAACAACTAAAACACAAGAACTACAAGCCAAAGCGAGGTGAACTTTAAGTACTTTGAAAAATAAAAATAAAAACCTATCTCATTAAAATCTAAACCATCTCCTCTTTTTTGACTAATGCTACCCATGCTCCTTAAATGTATGTATTTGACAGAAAGAAAATGGGATTGAATCGAATGTTCCAGGTGCTACAAGAAAATTTATATTTATAATCAGAGTCCAAGATCTCAGTGAAATCCACAGTAAAAAAAAAAAGTTTACTGTCCATGAGATAACCCATGCTAATACTTGTGAAGCAACTTTTTCCATATTAGGCTCATGGCAAAGACAACAAAGAATCTTTCTCACTCTTTCAGAGGTAAACTAGAAGGAATCTTTTAAAAACTTAACCCTATAATTTAAATAAATAGCTAAACTGTCTAGAACTAGGTTTTAGATATTTGTATGCTCGTGTGCATCAATGAAAATTTAAAAGATAATGAAAATAAAACTTTTAAAAAGAAAGAAAAAAATTATCGAACAGATACCTTCTGAGATGTCCATATTGCGAATTTTGAGAATGCAAATGTGCAGAGGGTAACTCAGTTTGGTAGAACCTGAAGCATATGTCATTTGAGACATGCTTTTTGAGAAAAATAATGCAACATTATACATATATAACTAAATATGGAAGTATATATTTATTTAGAATGATAAGGCTAGGCATAGTGGCTCACTCCTATAATCCCAGCACTTTGGGAGGCTGAGGCAAGTGGATCACCTCAGGAGTTCAAGATCAGCCTAGCCAACATGGCAAAACTTTGTCTCTACTAAAAATACAAAATTAGCCAGGTGTGGTGGCAAGCACCTGTAATCCTAGCTACTTGGGAGGCTGAGGCATGAGAATCACTTGAAAACCCAAGAGGCAGAGGTTGCAGTGAGCTGAGATGGCGTCACTGCATTCCAGCCTGGGGGATAGAGCGAGACTCTGTCTCTAAAAAATAAATAAATAAAATAAAAAACTTAAAAATAGGATGATGAAAGCTCTAATTTACAAATTTGAAAAGCTGAGAATTACCACTGACATCACAAATCCAGTAAGATATCCTAAGAATTATATTTGTCTAGTACACTTATATTTTTTCAACAATTTTTGACTACATGTTTTTCAAACACCTCTTCATATTACAACAATTTAGAAATACAATTTTTAGTAGAATGAACAGAGATTTAATTTGATCTTTTCTTCCATGGTTAACCAAAGTAAGTTTATTATTATTAGTGTAGAAGGTTTTCTCTCAGTTTTGCAACTGGCATTATTGGTGACGTCACTGTGGTGGACTGAATTGTGTCTCCCCCTTATATACATATAAAATATGTGTATGTCTTAACTCCTGATATCTGTGAATGTAACCTTATTTGGAAATAAGGTATTTGCTAATATGATTAAGAGCTTTAAGATGAGGTCATTTTGGATTTAGAGTAAATCTAAATCGAAAAACTGGTGTCCTCATAAGAAACAAATGGGGGAAAGACCTATTAAGAGAGGAATGGAATAGAATCTCCCTCAGAGCCTCCAGAAAGGACCGACCCTGCCAACACTTTGATTTTACATCTTCCAGAACTATATGAAATAATAAATTTTTGTTGTTTAGAGCCATGAAGTTTGTGATACCTTGTTACATAAGCCCTAAAAAACAACAACAAACTAATGTAATCATGTGCCTGTAATCAATTTCATTTTACATATAAAATGTAAGTAATTTCAAGTTTTCCTGTCCAATACTAATTGTAAGTACTTTTTAAATTGATGATATATGTTAACTAGTTTGTGTCAACGCCCTCCATTGTGGTGACATATAATAAATTTTATGTTATTCTTCTGAAAGAGACAAGCCATCTTGATCAAAATAGTGTTCTAGTTACAATATTACATATCTAAAAACTGGAAAATGTTTTCCTCACACTAGCTTCTGACTCTATATGTTCCATAACTTGATTTCTTCACCACTCACAACTTAGGCTGAACACCATAGGATAAATTCACACAACCGTATAGGATAAATTCACACAACCGTATACCTTCTGGTTCCATACTCTTTTACAATGTTAAGTAGGCACAGTGGGTATTTAGAGCATGCATTAAATAAATAAACACAGAAGTGACTGTAAACTATAAGCATATATTGTACTAAACCCAAACTATATGTAGCCCCTACTCAAGTACTCCTTGGCCAAATCCAAGAAATGCCCATGACCACTTCCTCACCACTAGACACAAGGTGAAATGTGACAGAAAGAAAGTAAGAGTGTAAAGTTATGTTTATTTTACTAGCTGAAAGTAAATATATTTGTAATTTTTACCAAAAAAAAAAAAAAAGTGTATCGTATAAACACATTGATAGGGTCTTTTCTTGGAAAGGCCCATGCAAATGATTGAGTCCTCACTCTAAAGCTTCACTAGCTTCATGGTAAACCCACCTCCGTGTGTGATACAGATTTTTAAAATGTGAAAGAATATCTTCCTTTCTGATTTTAAAAATATACTCTTAGGTCCTACTAAGATAGAGATATAGATGCACATGTTTTTCCTACTCATAAAATGTTATCTTATTCAGTTTGGGCCTTATAACAAATTACCATAGAATGGGTGACTTAAACAATAAACATGTATTTCTCACAGTTCTGGGGGCTGCCAAGTCCAAGATCAAGGTGACTGTAGGTTCTGTGCCTGGTTTATAGATGGTCATCTTTTGTCTTCTCCTTCTAATCTCCATATGGCGGAAAGCAGAGAGAGGAATTAAACTATTATGTATTTTCTTATAGGCTCACTAACCCTATTCTCGCGGGCTCCACTCTCATGATCTAATTTTTTCCCAAAGGCCCCACCTCCTGATAGGGTTAGGATTTCAACATATAAATTTGAGGTGGACACAAATATTCAGTTCATAACAAATGCTCTGATCCTTTTATTTGCTTGATGAACTCTAATTCATACTTCAAATCTTACTTAATATATTATCTTCTGTATACAAATATCCTTGAATCTCCTGGACAGGTTCCTACTTCCAGAACTATTAGGACACATTTGTCATGATATTTAATTACAATGAAATCATAGCCTGCTTCGCTTGCAAGATTATAAGCTCACTGAGAATGGGTATCACCTGTGTTCTCTTTTATGTTCATAGAAAGCCCTTAAGATATATCTGTTTCAGGAAAGCACTTACAATGCAAGGAAGGCAAGACACATAAACAAATAACTAATTCAATATTAAACTAATATTTACTGAGCTTCTACTATATGCCAGACACTTCTGGGAGCTAGGGAAACATCAAGAGAAAAACAATCAGTACTAAGTAAGTGTGTTAGATGGTATTAGAGCAAAAAAAAAAAAAAAGAGAGAAAAGAAAAGAAAAAAAACAGAGCACATTGGGGTGGGGCTCAAAAGTGAGAAATGTAGTTTGCAATTTTATATGGTGGTGTAAGGGTGGGCTTAAATTGAAGAAGATTTGAAAAAAAATACTTAAAGGAAGCAAGGGAATTAGACCTATAGATATATGATAGAAAACAGTTACAGGTAAAGAACAGCTAGGCCTAAGGCCTTAAGATGGGAGCACACCTAAGATACTGAAGAAGCAACGAGGAGGCCAAATGTTGCTACAGCTAAGTAAGTAAAGGGAATATGGCAGAGAACAGGTCAGAGAAGTAACAGGAGATGTAGCACTTCTTAGTCATTTTTAAAATGACTAAGCTTTAATTTTTGACAAAACTGTTGACTTTGAAAGATTTTATCAGGATCACTCAAGCTTGAAAATACATTATAAGTCTCAGATGAAAAACTGGAAAAAGCAGAGGATAATAAGTAATAGTGGCTTAAACTAGGATGAAAGAAATGAAGGTAATGTGAAGATGTTATGTTCTGGCCATGTAAATATATTTGAAAATAGAATCTACAGGATTTTATGAAGAAGATTTAGGGGAGTTTAAAAAAAAATAGAAGAGTCAGGATGTCTATTTTCACCTCAATAAGTAAAAATAGTAGGTTTAGCATTAACTAAGATGGGAAAAACTGGGTAGAGCAGGAGGTTTTGGAGTTTAGATCTTAGATTGGGAATTTAGATTTAAGTGTGTTAAGTTTGAGATGTGGAATGGAAGTGTCAGAGTGGACATGTTGAAAAGGCAGTTGGAAAAGAAATTGAAATTCAAGATAGAGATCCAGAATGGAAACATAAATTTGGGTCACCATCTTATATATAAAATTTAATTCACAAGACTTGATGAGCTCTCCCAGGAAGTTAAGAGTAAATAAAAAGAAGAAAAAGTCCATGGGCTGAGCCCTGAGGCTCTACAACAATTAGTGAATTCGTGGTCTCAGGAGGATAAGAAGGAATTGGCAGAGGAAACAGAAGGAACAGCCAATAATGTGGGGAAAAAAACAAATGTGAAGTACACTGCAAATCAAATGAATAAAATATATTGAAGAAAAGAGAGGGTCCAACTGCTACTGACACGTCAGATTCTACTGAGAGGTTACGTATATGGGGAGGGAAAATTGACATTAGAGTTTACCAACATAAAGATCAATAGTGGTCATGGAAAGAAAACTTTTGATGAAGTAATAGGAGCAAAAGTGGGCTTAACAGAGAGTGAAAATAGAAGAATTAGACACAATTAGTATTGACAATTCTTTCAAGGAGTTTTGCTTCAAAGGAGAGCAGAGTAGTAAAGCAGTAGAAAGAAAGCAATGTTTTGAAGACTGACAATATAGCAGTAAATTTGTACAGATGGGAATAATTCAATGAGGGGAAAAGAGTAGTGATATAGGCAGGAAGAGAATTGAAGGGATGTTCCTGAGTAGAGAAGAAGAGATGGAACCTAAGAAGGCCTTAGGAATACAAAGTTCATCTATGGAAGAGAAGCTGAATGAGAAGGGAAAAAATTTGTAAAAGGTAGTTAAGGAAAAATTAATGAACTAAGGAAATATGATTTCTAGTCAGCATTAAAAGTGCACACAAGGTTTGTGGTCATGAAATTAAAGTCAGACCACCAAGACGATATTTCTTTTTCCATCCATGATCTGTTGCTTTGGGTCCAGGTATAGAATATGGAGAAAATCAGACATTATCAGGATTAATTTTCCAAGGGAGTACCACAAACTAAGAAAACAACAAGGAAGCTAGACTTGTTGAAAGGGATTTAATGTGATTATTAAAAACGAAATTTAAGCCAGATAAGGAGATAATAAAAACTTCAAAGAAGGAAAAGATTACTAAAACCAGTAAAATAAGTAAATTGGAGATCTCAGTAGTGCTGAAAGATTTTTAGAGTCAAAAACCTATGGGAGTGAAATTCACAGATAGGAAGTAGTTATCATGGAGTGTGATGCATAAAACTGAGATTATAGAGAACTTGCAGTGAAGCAAGGTCCAAGGCATGACCATGAGAGTGAGTGACACAGATAGAGGAAAGGAGGAGAATTTAAGAAATTGAGAATTCAATGTCTTCAGAGAAGTATCTATATGTATAGTATAATAAACAGAATTAAAATAAACAGGAGTAATGAAGGGAGTTACAGCAAACCAGGAACTAACAAATGGGGAAATGAGAAGGAATAACACAGGAAGTTGGACAAAACTATGAGGAACAGTAGGTGATTTGTAGTCCAATTACACGATATTCAAAGCTAAGTATTCATTATATAAACAGAACTAAAGACAAAAAACACAGGATTAACTCAATAGATTCTGAAAAGGTTTTTGATAAAATTCAACATCCCTTCATGCTAAAAATTCTCAATAACTAGGTGTTGAAGGAACAAACCTCAAAAGAGCAAGAGCCATCTATGACAAACCCACAGCCAACATTATACTGAATGGGCAAACGCTGGCAGCACTCCCCTTGAAAACTGGCACAAAACAAGAATGCTCCCTCTCACCTTCAACATAGTATTGAAAGTCCTATCCAGAGCAATCAGGCAACAGAAAGAAATAAAGGCATCTAAATAAGAAGAGAAAAAGTCAAACTATCTCTGTTTGCAGATGACATTAATCTGTATCTAGAAAACCCCATGGTCTCAGCCTAAAATCTCCTCCAGTTGATAAACTTCAGCAAAGCTTCAGGATACAAAATCAGTGTACAAAAATCACTAGCATTCCTATACACCAACAGCAGCCAAACTGAGAGCCAAATCAGGAAAACAATTCCATTCACAACTGCCACAAAAAGAATAAAATAGCTAGGAATACAACTAATCAGATAGATGAAAGATTTCTACAATGATAATTACAAAACACTGCTCAAATAAATCAGAGAAGACATAAACAAATAAAACATCTTATGCTCATGTATAGGAAGAATCAATATCATTGAAATAGCTATACTTTTAAAAGCAACTTACAGATTCAATGCTATTTCTCTCAAACTACCATTGACATTCTTCACAGAACTAGAAAAAAGTATTTTAAAATGCATATGAAACCAAAAAAGGGCCCAAATAGCCAAGGCAATCTTAAGCAAAAAGAACAAAGCTGGAGGCATCATGTTACCTAACTTCAAACTATACTACAGGGTGACAGTAACCAAAATAGCATGGTGCTGGTACAAAAACAGACACAGACCAACAGAATAGAGAGTCCAGAAATAGGGCCGCACATCTATGACTATCTGATCTTCAACAAAGCTGACTAAGACAAGTAATGGAGAAAAGACTCCCTATTCAAAAAATGGTGTTGGGATAACTGGCTAGCCATATGCAGAATATTGAAGCTGGACACGCTTTCCTTACACTATACACAAAAATCAACTCAAGATGGATTAAAGCCTTAAATGTAAAATCCAAAACTATAAAAACCCTGGAAGACACCTAGGCAATACCATCCTGGACATAGGAAAGGGCAAAGATTTAATGACAAAGTCTCCAAAAGTAATTGCAACAACAACAGAAAATTGGCAAGTCAACCTAATTAAACGAAAGAGGGTCTACACAGGAAAAGGAACTATCAACAGAGTAAACAGCCAACCTACAGAGAAAATATTTGCAAAGTATGCATCTGACTGAAGTCTAATATCCAGCATCTATAAGGAACTTAACAAATTTACAAGAGAAAAACAACCTCGTGGAAAAGTAGAAAAAGTAGAAAAAAGCAGAAAAAGGACATGAACAGACACTTCTCAAAAGAAGACATACATGTGGCCAACAAGTATATGAAAAAAAGCTCAATATCACTGATCATTAGAGAAATGCAAATCACAAGCACAATGAGATACCATCTCACACTACTCAGAACAGCTATTATTAAAAAGTCAGCTAAAGTCAGCTGGGCGTGGTGGCTCATACCTGTAATCCCAGCGCTTTGGGAGGCCAAGGTGGGTGGATAACCTGAGGTTGGGAGTTTGAGACCAGCCTGTCAAACATGGAGAAACCCCATCTCTACTAAAAATACAAAAATTAGCTGGGTGTGGTGGCACATGCCTGTAATCCTAGCTACTCAGGAGGCTGAGGCAGGACAATCACTTGAACCCAGGAGGTGAGCCGGGATCGTACCATTGCACTCCAGCCTGGGCAACAGGAGCGAAACTCCATCTCAAAAATAATGTCAAAAAATAACAGATGCTGGTGAGGTTGTGGAGAAAAGGGATCACTTACACATTGTTGATGGGAGTGTAAATTACTTTAACCATTGTGGAAAGCAGTGTGGTGATTTCTCAGAGCTAAAACCATAACTACCATTTGACCCAGCAATCTCATTACTTGGTATACACCAAGAGGAATATAAATCATTCTACCATAAAGGCACATGCACACAAATGTCCATTGCAGTACTATTCACAATAGTAAAGATATGGAATCAACTTAAATGCCCATCAGTGACAGACTGGATAAAGAAAATGTGGTACATACACACCATGGAACACTATGCAACCATAAAAAAGAACAAGATTATGTCTTTTGTGGGAACATGGATAGAGCTGGAAGCTATCACGCTTCACAAAATAACAAAGGAACAGAAAACTAAATACCACATGTTCTCACTTGTAAGTGGAAGCTAAATGATAAGAACTTATGAACACAAAGAAGGAAACCACAGATATTGGGGTCTACTTAATGGGGAAAGGATGAGAGGAGGGAGAGGAGCAGAAAAGATAACTACTGGGTACTAGGCTTCATATCTGGGTGATGAAATAATATGTATATCAACCCCCCATGACACGTGTTTACTTATGTAACAAACCTTTACATGTACCCCCAAACCTAAAATAAAAGTTTAAAAAAATGAGAAACATACTTTACCTATAAAGACATACATAGACTAAAAATAAAGGGATGGGAAAAGTTATTTCATGCTAACAGAAACCAAAAAAAAAAAAAAAAGCAGAAATAACTGTGCTTATATCATACAAAATAGATTTCAAGACAAAAACTTTTAGAAGAGACAAAGAAGGTCACTATGTAATGATAGAGAAGTCATTAGCAGAGGACATAACAATTCTAAATCTATATGCACCCAACACTGAAGCACCCTGATATGTAAAGCAAATATTATTAGAGGTAAAGAAAGAGAAAAGTCCCACTACAGTAATAGCTAGATACTTCAACACCCTGATTTTAGCATTGGACAGATCTTCCAGACAGAAAATCAGCCAAGAAACATTGGACTTAATCTGCACTACAGAAAAACTGGATGTGATAGATATTTACAGAACATTTTATCCAATGGCTGCAGAATACGTATCCTTCTCAGCACGTGGATCATTCTCAACAATAGATCATATGTTAAATATCAAAACAAGTCTCAAAACATTCAAAAATTTGAGATAATGTCAAGCATCTTCTCTGATCACAAGGAATAATCCTGGAAATTAAAAACAAGAACAATTTTGGAAACAATACAAATACGTGAAAATTAAACAATATACTCCTAAATGACCAAAGGGTCAACAAGGAAATTAAGAAGGAAACTGAAAAATTTCTTAAACGATGATGCAAACACAACATACCAAAACCTATGGGACATAGCAAGCAGTACTAAGAGGGAAGTTTAAAGCTATAAGGGCTTACATCAAAAAAGAGGAAAAACTTCAAATGAACAATCTAGTGGTACACCTTAAAGAACTAGAAAAGTAAGAGCAGACCAAACTCAAAGTTAGTAGAAGAAATAATGAAGACTAGAGTAGAAATTTAAAAATAAAATAAAATTTAAAAGAAAACAATTAAAAAGATCAAAACAAAAAATTAGTTTTTTAAAAAGTTAAAATTGACAAATCTTTAGCCAGGCTAATTAAAAAAGAGAGAGAGAGAGAAGATACAAATAAAGAAACTCTGAAAG
>NW_012109175.1:269753-271652 GCF_000951045.1 Mandrillus leucophaeus
AAAACAATTAAAAAGATCAAAACAAAAAATTAGTTTTTTAAAAAGTTAAAATTGACAAATCTTTAGCCAGGCTAATTAAAAAAGAGAGAGAGAGAGAAGATACAAATAAAGAAACTCTGAAAGTAAAAAGGAGACATTACAACTGATATTGCAGAAAGACAAAGCATCACACTAGTGGCTGCTATGAGCTACATGCTAACACATTGCAAAATCTAGACAAAATGACCAAATTCCTAGACACATACAACCTACCAGGATTGAACAAGAAAAATACCTAAAATCTGAACAGACCAATAACAAGAAAGAAGGCTGAAGCTGTGACAATGTTTCCCAGTAAAGCCAGGAAACTGATGTCTTCCCTGCTGAATTCTACAAAACATTTTTTTAAAATAACACCAATCATACTCAAACTAATCTGAAAAATAGTAGGGGAGGGAATACTTCGAAACTCATTCTATGAAGCCAGTGTTACCCTGTGATATGGTTTGGATTTGCATCCCTGCCCAAATCTTATGTCAAATTGTAATCTCCCATATTGAAGAAGGGGCTTGGTAGGAGGTGATTGGATCATGGGAGCAGCTTTCCCCCTTGCTGTTATCATGATAGTGAGTTCTCATGAGATCTGGCTGTTTAAAAGTGTGTGGTACCTCTCCCTGCTCCCTCTTCCTCCTGCTCCAGCTATGTAGGATGTGCCTCCTTCCTCTTCACCTTTTGCCATAATTGTAAGTTTCCTGAGACTGCCCCAGCCCTGCTTCCCATACAGCCTGCGGAACCACGAGCCCATTAAACCTCTTTTCTTTATAAATTACCCATTCTCAGGTAGTTCTCTATAGCAATGTGAGAACAGGCTAATACATCCTGATTATAAAACCAAAGACACATTTAAAAACAAAAGAAAGAAAACTACAAGCCTGAGATAAATCCCATTTTATCACAGTATACTATCTTTTTGAGGTGTTGTTGAATTCAGTTTGCTAGTAGTTTGTTGAGAATTTTGGGGGCTATTTTCATTAGGGATATTGGGTTGTAGTCTTCTTTGTTGTGTCCTTGTCTGGTTTTGGTGTTAATACTGGCTTTATAGAATGAGTGGAAGAATTTCCTCCTCTTCAGTTTTTTGGAATAGTCTGAGCAGAACTGATATTAGTTCTTTTTTATAAGTGTGGGATAATTCATCAGTAAAGCCATCTGGCTCTGGAATTTTGTTGTTGGAAGATTTTTTATTAATTCAATTACTTTACTTGCTATTGGTATGTTCAAGTTTTCTTCTTTCTTTCTGTATTCCATCTGGATAGACTGGATGTGTCTACAAATTATCCAGGTTTGGATAAGTTTTCCACTTTGCTAGCATATGTTTGTTCATAATAGTATCCAACGATCCTTTATATTTCTATGATATCCATTGTAATTTTTTTTATTCCTGATTTTATCTAGGTCTTCTCTTTTTTTCACTTAAAGTGTACCTAAAGGTTTGTCATTCTTGTTAACCTTTAAAAAAAAAAAAAACCTTTCATTGTTAAGTCTCTATTTCATTTAGTTCAGTTCTGTTCTTTGTGTGTGTGTGTGCGTGCATGTGTGAAGGAGTCTCACTCTGTCGTTTAGGCTGGAGCGCAGTGGCGCAATCTCGGCTCACTGCAACCTCTGCCTCCCAGGTTCAAGTGATTTTCCTGCCTCAACCTCCTGAGTAGCTAGGACTACAGACACGTGCCACCGTGCCCGGCTAAATTTTGTACTTTTTTTCAGTAGAGACGGGTTTCACCGTGTTAGCCAGGATGGTCTAGATCTCCTGACCTCATGATCCGCCTGCCTCGGCCTCCCAAAGTGCTGGGATTACAGGTTTGAGCCAATGCATCTGGCCCAGCTCTGGTCTTTATTATTTCTTTTCTTCTACTAATTTTGTAT
>NW_012109175.1:277017-280137 GCF_000951045.1 Mandrillus leucophaeus
TGCAATGGCACGATCTTGACTCACTGCAACCTCTGCTTTCCGAGTTCAAGTGATTCTCCTGCCTCAGCCTCCCATGTAGCTAGGATTACAGGCATGTCCCACCACATCTGGCTAATTTTTGTATTTTTAGTAGAGATGGGGGTTTCACCATGTTGTCCAGGCTGGTCTTGAACTCCTGACCTCGTGATACACCTGCCTCACCCTCCCAAAGTGCTGGGATTACAGGTGTGAGCCACCGCACCCAGCAATTTCTAATTTTATTAGAGTCTTTGTCTACATTTTTTTCTTAGTCTAGGTAAAGATATATTGATCTTATCTTTTCAAAAGAACTCAGTTGTATTAACTTTTTATTGATTTTCTATTCTCCATTTTATTTATGCTTGAACAATCATTTTTTTCTCTGTTAACTTTGGTTATTGTTTCTCTGTTTTCTTGAGATGTAGAGTTAGGTTGCTTACTTAGATCATTCTTCCTTCATTGTAGTCACGTATTGCTATAAAGTTCTCTCTTGTACTACTTTTCCTGTATGCCATAAAGTTTGGTCTGTTGTGTTTTCTTTTTTGTTTATCTGGAGATATTTTCTAATTTCCTTTTTGATTTCTTGACTCATTCGTTGTTCAAGGGCATGTTGTTTAATTTTTACATATTTTTGGCTTGTTTTTTTGCTTTTTTTTTTTTTTTCTTTTGAAACAGAGCCTTGCTCTGTCTCCCAGGCTGGAGTGCAATGGGGGGATCTCGGCTCATTGCAAACTCCGCCTCCCGGGTTCACGTAATTCTCCTGCCTCAGCCTCCCCAGCAGCTGGGACTACGGGCGCATGCCGCCAAGCCCAGCTGATTTTTTTAGTAGAGACGGGTTTCACCGTGTTCGCCAGGATGTTCTCAATCTCCTGACCTTGTAATCCACCCGCCTCGGCCTCCCAAAGTGCTGGGATTACAGGCATGAGTCACATTGCCCGGCCCATATTTTTGCATTTTCTATTTTTCTTTCGAGTACTGATTTCTAATTTCACTCCACTGTGGCTGTCTCTTATACACATCTAGATGTGTATAAGAGACAGTCTACAATTAGTGAGAAACCAGCACTACTTCTTCATTTAGACATCTATCAACATCCTTGACCAACCTGCAGGAAACCCCAAATTAGAATGCCCACCATAGGGAATTTGAAATTATTTCACTTATAACTAAGAGGAGGTTTAGATACTCTAAGCATGATTCATTACTTGCCTCCAAACCTGTGAGAAGTTATTTCCAAGAGAATGCTTGCCAGCTGTGACCAAATTGATGGAAACAGCCAAAATAAGCTCCAACATGAGCTTAGACTTAGGGAGGAACTTCTCAACTACATGTGGCAAACCAAAATACTACCAAAGGTTACAGAATTACTCTTCCTTAAGGTCTTCATGAAGTAAATTTGCAAAGGATACCTTTGGTAATTTTTATTACAAGCCTAAGCAGATGTGGAGGACTAAATGTGGAGATAATTAAGAATCCCCTGGGCTCTTGCTACAGGATGTCTCCAGGGTGAAATAACATTTGCATGTCTTCATCAAAATATACACATAAAGGTTTTGTATTGTGCCTGTATTTCTTCATTTTCTTTGATCACAAAAATAATTAACCAGCCTTTGCAGGCACTCTCAAGCATATCCATTTAGTCACTATGTACATGTTAGCCTAAGTGGTTGGAGTAAAGACAGTCCCAAGCCAATGAATTAATGCTTAACCCTGGAAGACTGGTCCCAATTAGTGTTCCATGTCTAATGCCAAAATTAAAACAGATAATTATGTTAGACTTCTGTTTATGGCTTTCCAGATGCAAGTCATTTGAATGTCTAAGACGAGTGAATTCATGATAATGTATAAATAATTTAGACATGAGTATGGTATAGTCTCTACTTTTGATGAGCTACAATATCAAGATAAAATGGTCATGTTCATGATACTCTGTGTTAAGGGAAATATCTCAAGAAGTTCACTGACTGTAGAAGCCCTTGAGAAAGGGATTCTGACTGTATGTTCTCATTTGACTTTCTATAGGGGAAGATAGTCACAAAGCTACCTGGGATGGGGACCCTAAATATTTACAAACTAGAAGGGACATAAGAGGTAGTCTAATTCAACTTTATCATTTTATGAAGGAAAACCTTATGCTGGGGAATTTGAAGACTGTCCTAATATGAAGCAACAGGCATATAATAAAACTAAAATAGTATATCAGAAGGAGGAGTGGAGCAAGATGGTTCAAATAGAAGTTTTAAAGCTTGTTTGAAATTTTAATCAATCAAGTGTATTTTTTCATACAACACGAACATCATAGCAAAGATAACTATTTATTGGTTAATGGAGGATTTATCTCAACATACACATTCATGGAAACCACAACAGGTCTTAAAGTTTTAGTCCCTGTCAAGACTTAAAGAAACTCCCATGTCATATCAAATATCAGCTGAAAATAAAATAGAATCCTACACTGTGTCCAAAACAAAAGCCTGGTCATAATATGATCAATTTCATTTTTCTGCATATAGATATCTAGTTTTTCCACAACTATTTATTAAAGAGACTACCATTTCTCCATTGTTTATTCCTCACATTCTTTCTCAAAATCAGTTAATCATATACGTATGGGTTTATTCCTGGGCTCTTTATTCTATTCCTTTGGTCTGTCTGTCTTTTTATGCCAGTTCTGTGCCATTTTTATTACTGCAGCTTTGTGGTATATTTTGAAATTTAAAGATGTAATGTCTAGAACTTCTTTTTGTTATTGTTCAAACTTTGCCTTTTTGAGGGCTTTTGTGTTTCCATACATATATTAGACTTTTTTTTTTTACTGCTTCTACAAAATAAGCCATTGGAATTTTGATCAAGATTGCATTGAATCTATAGATTATTTTGCGTGGTGTGGACATTTTAAGAACATTAATTTTTCTACTTCATGAAGACAGAATTTATTTCCATGTTATTTGTGTCTGTTTTAATTTCATTCATCAATATTCTATAGTTTTCAGAGTACATCTTTCACCTCCTGCATTAAGCTTATTCCTAAGTATTTTACTCCATGCTATTCTAAGTTACTTTTTTAAAATTTCTTTTTTTTTTTTTTTTTTTTTTTTTTTT
>NW_012109175.1:281671-286322 GCF_000951045.1 Mandrillus leucophaeus
CACATTGCCCGGCCCATATTTTTGCATTTTCTATTTTTCTTTCGAGTACTGATTTCTAATTTCACTCCACTGTGGTCAAGTAAAATAATTAGTAAGATTTCAGTCTTCTGAAATTTGTTAAGACTTCCTTTGTGACTAACGTGAGAAAATTTTCTCTATCCTGGAAAAACATGTGTGCCCTTGAGAAGAATGGGTATCTGCTATCATTGAATGAAATGTTTCATTAGGTTCATTTGATTATAATGTTATTAAAGTCCTCTGTTTCCAAATGGATCTTCTGTCTGAATGTTCTGTCCGTTATTAGATGTAAGGTATTGGAGTCTCCTACTATTATTCTATTGCTGTTTCCCCCGTAAGTTCTTTCAATGTTTATATATTTAGGTGTTCTGATATTAGGTGCATATATATTTATAATGGTAAAAACTTTTCAGTAGGTTGACCTTTTTATCTTTATAAAAATTATTTATTTAAGTAAGGCTTCTACTTTTTTTTCTTCTCTTCTAAGACTTCCAGAACACATATATTTGCTATCCTGTTGGTGTCCCATAAGTTGCATAAGCTTTCTCTTTTCCATTTCTCTTCCTTTTTACTCCTATAACTGGAGAATTTCAAATGATCTGTCTTCTATTTTTTTTGTGTCTCATTACTCTGCTGTTAAAGCTCTCTATTCAATTTTTTAGTTCATTTTACTCCTGGCTCTAGATTTTATGATTGCCATATTTTTGTTGAATTTCTAGTTTTGTTCATGTGTTACTTTCCAGATTTCACTTTGTAATCTCTTTCCAACTTCCATTTTAGGTTGAAGGTGTACAATTACATGTTTGTTACATGGGTAAATTGAATGTCATGGGAGATTGGTGTATAGATAATTATATCATCCAGGTAATCTGCATAATACATGGTAATTTTTCAATCCTTACCCTCTTTTCAAACTCTATCCTCAAATAGGTCTCAATGTGTATTGTTCTTTTGTGTCCATGTGTACTCATTGTTTAACTTCTACTTATATGTGAGAACATGCAGTATTTGGTTCTCTGTTCCTGCATTACTTTGCTTGGAATAATAACCTCTAGCTCCATCCATGTTTCTGGAAATGGCATGATTTAATTCACTTTTACAGCTGCACAGTATTCCATGGTGTATATGTACATTTTCTTAATCCAGTCCACCATGAGAGGGCATCTAGTTTGATTTCACATATTTGCTACTGTAAATATTGCTGCAAGAAACAAACTGCTTTCCACAGTGGCTGAACTAATTTACATTCCTAGTAGTATAGTAGTGCTATATCAATAGTGCATAAACATTCCCTTTTCTCAACAACTTTGTCAGAATCTGTTATTTTTTTACTTTTTAATAATCACCATTCTAACTGGTTTGAGGCAACACTGTGGTTTTGATTTGTATTAACATAATGATAAGTGATGTTGAGCATTTTTCTCATGTGCTTGTTGACCATGGGTATGTCTTATTTTCAGAGGTGTTTGTTAATCTCCTTTGCCCATTTTTAATGAGGTTGTTTTCTACTTATAGATTTGAGTTTCTTATAGATTTTGGATATTAACCTTTTGTCAGATGCATAGTCTGCAAATATTTTCTCTCATCCAGTAGGCTGTTAACTCTGTTGATAGTTTTTATGTTGTTGTTGTGCAGAAGCTCTTTAATGAATTACTACTCTTCAATTTTTATTTTTGTTGCAATTGCTTTTGGAATCTTGGTCAGGAAGTCTTTGCCCAGGCCAATGTCAAGAATGGTATTTCCTATATATTTTTCCTAATGTTTTCATAGTATTAGGCTTTATATTTAAATCTATAATCCATGTTGAGTTGGTTTTTGTAAATGGGGAATGGTAAACGTCAAGTTTCAATTTTCTACATATGGCTATGAAGTTATCCTAGCATCATTTACTGAATAGGGAGTCCTTTTCCCATTGTGTATTATTGTTGACTTTGTTGAAGATCAGATGATTATAGGTGTGTGATTTTGTTCCTAGGTTCTCTAGCCTATTCCATTGTACCATGTGTTTGTTTTAGTATTAGTACCATGCTGTTTTAGTTACTGTACAGGCTTGTACTGTAGTTTGAAGCTGGGTAGCATAATGCCTTTGGCCTTGAATTTTGTTTTTTGTTTTTGCTTTGGATTACTTTGGCTACTCAGATTCTTTTATGGTTCCATATGAATTTTAAAATAATTATTTCTAACTGTGAAAAATGTCTTTGGTAATTTGATACAAATAGCACTGAATCTGTACATTGCTTCAGGTAGTATGGCTAAGTTAACAATATCAAGTTTTCCTATCCATAAGCGTGGAATATTTTTCTATTCATTTCTGTCATTTCTGATTTCTTTCAGCAGTGTTTTGTAATTCTCATTGTAGACAGTTCACCTCCCTGGTTAGCTGGATTCCTAGGTATTTTATTATTTTTGTGGCTATTGTGACTGGGATTGCATTCCTGATTTGGCTCTCAGCTTGGACATTATTGGTGTATAAAAATGTTTCTGATTTTTTTTCCATAAATTACTGGAGTACAGGTGGTATTTTGGTTACATAGTAAGTTATTTAGTGGTGATTTGTGAGATTTTGGTGCACCCATCACCCAAGCAGTATACACTGCACCATATTTGTAGCCTTCACCTCCCTCCCACTCTTCCTCTCAAGTCCCCAAAGTCCATTGTATCATTCTTATGCCTTTGTGTCCTCATAGCTTACGACGTATCACATATCAATGAGAACACATGATGTTTGGTTTTCCATTCCTGAGTCACTTCGCTTAGAATAATACTCTCCAATCTCATCCAGGTCACTGCAAATGCTGTTAATTCATTCCTTTTTATAGCTGCTTAGTATTCCATCACATATATACATATTATAAACATATATATTATATATATCACAGTTTCTTTATCCACTTGTTGATGGATGGGCATTTGGGTTGGTTCCACGATTTTGCTGTTGTGAATTGTGTCATTGTAAACATGTGTGTGCAAGTATCTTTTCTGAATAATGACTTACTTTCCTATTGGTAGATACCCAGTAGTGGGATGGCTGGATCAAATGGTAGTTCTACTTTTAGTTCTTTAAGGAATCTCCACATTGTCTTCCATAGTGGCTAGTGTACTAGTTTACATTCCCACCAGCAGTGTAGAAGCTTGCCTGATCACAGCATCCATGTCAACATCTTCTGTTTTTTGATTTTTTTATTATGTCCATTTTTGCAGGAGTGAGGTGGTATCACCTTGTAGTTTTATTTGCATTTCCCTGATCATTAGTGATGTTGAGCATTTTTTCATGTGTTTGTTGAACATTTGTGTATCTTCTTTTGAGAATTGTCTATATTCATGTCCTTAGCCCACTTTTTGATGGGATTGTTTTTTTTCTTACTGATTTCAGTTTGTTGTAGATTCTGGATATTAGACCTTTGTCAGATGTACAGATTGTGAAAATTTTCTCCCACTCTGTGGGTTGTCTGTTTCCTCTGCTGACTTTTCCTTCTGCTATAGAAGAACTCTTTAATTAGGTCCCAACTATTTATCTTTGTTTTTATTTCATTTGCTTTTGGGTTCCTGGTCATGAAATCCTTGCCTAAGCCAATGTCTAGAAGAGTTTTTCCAATGTTGTCTTCTAGAATTTCTCTAGTTTCAGATCATAGGTTTAAGTACTAAACCATCTTGAGTTCATTTTTGTATAAGGTAAGAGATGAAGATCCAGTTTCATTATCTTGCAGGTGACTAGCCAATTATCCCAGCACCATTTGTTTAAAAGGGTATCCTTTCCCCACTTTGTTTTTGTTTGCTTTGTCGAAGATTACTTTGCTGTTAAGTATTTGGGTTTATTTCTGATTTCTCTATTCTGTTCCATTGGTCGGTGTGCCTATTTTTATACAAGTACTATGTTGTTTTGGTGACTATGGCCTTATAGTATTGAAATCAGGTAGTGTGATGCCCCAGATTTGTTCTTCTTGCTTAGTCTTGCTTGGCTATGCAGGCTCTTTTTTGGTTCCATATGAATTTTAGAATTGTTTTTTCTAATTCTGTGAAGAATCGTGGTGGTATTTTGATGGGGATTGTGTTGAATTTGTTGATTGCATTCAGCAGTATGGTCATTTTCACAATACTGATTCCACTCATCCAACAACATAGGATGTGTCTCCATTTGTTTGTGTCATCATTATTTCAGCAGTGTTTTGTAGTTTTCCTTGTAGAGGTCTTTCGACTCCTTGGTTCAGTATATTTCTAAGTTATTTTTGTTTTGTTTTGTTTTGTTTGTTGTTGTTGTTTTGCAGCGATTATAAAAGACGTTGATTTGATTATCCGCTTGGTCACTGTTGGTGTGCAGAAGAGCTACTGATTTGTGCACTCATCTTGTATCTGGAAACTTTGATGAATTCTTTTATCAGTTCTAGGAGCTTTCTGGAGGAGGCCTTAGGGTTTTCAAGGTAAATGATCATATCATCAGCAAACAGTGACAGTTCGACTTCCTCTTCACTGATTTGGATGCCCGTTACTTCTTTCTTTTGTCTGACTGCTCCGGCTAGGACTTCCAGTACTGTGTTGAAGAGGAGTGGTGAGAGTGGGCATCCTTGTCTTGTTCCAGTTCTCAGAGGGAATGATTTCAACATTTCCCCATTCACTATTATATTGGCTGTGGGTT
>NW_012109175.1:286997-302602 GCF_000951045.1 Mandrillus leucophaeus
AAAAAAAAAAAAAAATAGGGAGAGTTCTTCCTTATCTTGTAGAATAGTGTAAAAAGGATTGTTGCCAATACTTTTTAGAATGTCTGGTAGAATTCGGCTGTGAATCCATCTGGTCCTGGCCTTTTTATTTTGGTTATTTTAAAATTACCATTTCAATCTTGCTGCTTGTTATTGGTCTGTTCAGGGTATCTAATTATTCCTGATTTAAGCTAGGAGGGTTGTATTTTTCCAGGAATTTATCCATCTCTTCTAGGTTTTCTAGTTTATGTGTGTAAAGGTGTTCATAGTAGCCTTGAATGATAGTTTGTATTTGAGTAGTGTCAGTTGTAATCTCCTGTTTTGTTTCTTAGTGAGGTTATTTGGATTTTCTCTCTTCTTGTCTTGGTTAATCTTGCTAATGGTCTATCCATTTTATTTATATTTTCAAAGAACCACCTTTTTGTTTCATTTATCTTTTGTATTTTCTTTTCTTGTTTAAATTTCATTTGCTTCTGCTCTGATCTTGGTAATTTATTTTCTCCTATTGGGCTTAGGTTTGGTTTGTTCTTGTTTCTCTAGTTCCTTGAGGTGTGACACTTAGAATGTCTGTCTGTGCTCTTTCAGTCTTTTTGATGTAGGTCCTTAGGGCTATGAACTTTCCTCTTAGTACTGCCTTTGCTGTATCTGAAAGGTTTTGACAGGTTGTGTCATTATCGTCATTCAGTTTGAAGTATTTTTTAATTTCCATCTTTATTTTGTTTTTGACCCAATGCTCACTGAGGAGATTATTTAATGTCCATGTATTTGCATGGTTCTGAAGGTTCCTTTTGGAGTTGATTTCCAGCTTTATTCTATTCCACTGCAGTCTGAGAGATTGCTTGATACAATTTCAATTTTGTTAAATTTATTGAGGGCCGTTTTATGGCCTATCCTATGGTCTATCTTGGAGAAAGTTCCATGTGCTGTTGAATAGAATGTGTATTCTGTGGTTGTTGGATGAAATGTTCTGTATTTATCTGTTAGGTCCATTTGTTCCAAGGTATAGTTTAAATCCAATGTTTCTTTGTTGACTTTCTGTCTTGATGACCTCTCTAGTGCTATCAGTGGAGTATTGAAGTTCCCCACTATTATTGTGTTGCTATCTACCTCATTTCTTAGGTTTATCCATAATTGTTTTATAAATTTGGGAGCTCCAGTATTAGGTGCATATATGTTTAGGATTGTGATATTTTCCTGTTGGACAAGGCCTTTTACCACTGTATAATGTCTCTGTCTCTTTTAACTGCTTTTGCCTTAAATTTTGTTTTGTCTGATATAATAACTATCCCTACTCACTTCTGGTGTCCATTTGCATGAAATGCCCTTTTCCACCCCTTTAAGTTTATGTGAGTCCTCATGTGTTCGTGAGTCTCCTGAAAGCAGCAAATGATTGGTGAGTTCTTATGCATTCTGTGGTTCTGTATCTTTTAAGTGGAGCATTTAGGCCATTTACATTCAATGTTAGTATTGAAATGTGAGGTACTGTTGCACTCATCATGCTCTTTGTTACCTGTGTACTTCGGGGTTTTTGGTTTTTGCTTTTTAACATGTATTCTTGTTTTATAAGTCCTGTGTGACTTATGCTTTAAAGACATTCTGTTTTGATGTGTTTACAGGATTTGTTTCAAGATTTAGAGTTCCTTTTAGTAGTTGTTGTTGTGGTGGCTTGGTAATGGTGAATTCTCTCAGCATTTGTTTTTGTGAAAATGACTGGATCTTTTCTTCATATATGATGCATAGTTTTGCTGGATACAAAATTATTTGCTGTTGTTTTGTTAACCCAATTGTTTTGTTAACCCTTCTAGCTTGTAGGGTTTCTGCTGAGAAATCTGCTGTTAATCTGATAGGTTTTCCTTTATAGGTTACCTGGTGCTTCTGCCTCACAGCTCTTAAGATTCTTTCCTTCATCTTAACATTGGATAACCCCATGACAACGTGCCTAGGAAATGATCTTTTTGCAATTAATTGTCCAGGTGTTCTTTGTGCTTCTTGTATTTGGAAGTCTACATCTCCAGCAAGGCCAGGGAAGTTTTCCTTGATTATTCCCTGAATATGTTTTGGAAGCTTTTAGAATACTCTTCTTCCTCAGGAACATTGATTATTCTTAGGTTTAGTTGTTTAACATAATCTCAGACTTCTTGAAAGATTTGCTCATATTTTATGATTTTTTCTTTGTCATTGATGGATTAGGTTAAAGACCTTGTCTTCAAGCTCTGAATTTCTTTCTTCTACTAATTCAACTCTATTGCTGAGACTTTCCAGAGCATTTTGCATTTCTAAAAGTGTGTCCAAAGTTTCCTGAATTCTTGATTGCTTTTTCTTTAACCTATCTGTTTCCCTGAATATTTCTCTCTTCACTTCTTGTATCACTTTTTGGATTTCCTTGCATTGGGCTTCATCTTTCTTTGGTCCCTCCCTGATAAGATTAATAACTAACTTCCTGAATTCTTTTTGGGGTAAATCAGGAATTTCTTCTTGGTTTGGATCCATCGCTGGTGAACTAGTAAGATTTTTTTGGGGGAGGGGGTGTTGATGAGCCTTGTTTTGTCATATTACCCGGGTTGGTTTTCTGGTTCCTCCTCATTTGGGTAGGCTCTCTCAGAGGGAAGGTCTAGGGCTGAAGGCTGTTCAGATTCTTTTGTCCCACAGGGTGCTCCCTTCCTCCTTTTCCTATGGATGTGGCTTCCTGCGAGCCACACTGCAGTGATTGTTGTCTCTTCTGGGTCTAGCCACCCAGTGAGTCTACCTGGCTCTGGGCTGGTATTGGTGGTTGTCTGCAGAGTCCTTTGATGCGAACCGTCTATGGGTCTTTCAGCCATGGATATCAGCACCTGTTCTGGTGGGGGTGGGTGTGGAGGAGGCATTGCAATAGACTCTGAGGGTTCTTAGCTTTGTTGGTTTAACGCTCTATTTTTGTGCTTGTTAGCTTCCTGCCAGGTGGTGGCACTTTCCAGAAAACATCGGCTTTAGTAGCATGGAGAGGGACCAGAGGTGGGCGGGGCCCTAGAACTCCCAAGATTTTATGCCCTTTGTCTTCCACTACCAGGGCAGATAGAGAAGGACCATCGGGTGGGAGTGGGGCATCCAAGACTTGGGCGGGTCTTGCTGTAGCTGCTGTGGGGGATGGGGTGAGATTCCCAGGTCACTGTTGCTGTGTACCTAGGATGATTATGGCTGTCTCTGCTGAGTCATGTAGGTTGTCAGGGAAGTGGGGGAAAGTCAGCAGTCACAGGCCTCACCCAGCTCCCACATAAACTGAAGGGCTGGTCTCACTCCCACTGTGCCCCTCCCTCCACTCAACAGCCCCAAGTCTATTTCCAGGTGGAGGGTGTGATGGGCTTGAAAACTTCTCCTGGGCTACCTGACTCCCAGCTTCAAAAGAAAACGGCTTGTTTCTTCCCCCTGCCTGTGGAGTGTGCACACTGGATCTGCACCCTCCCCCGAGTCTAGCCAGGAGGCTTCTTGCCCTGTTCAAATTGTTACAAAGTTCAGCTACAGATTTCCTTCCCCTTGTTTTATCCCCTGCTCGCTCCTTTGGTCACCCTCCCAATGGATTCCTATAATGTCAGACGGGAATGGCCTGCTAGGGGGCACAGTGAGCTCCCAGGGCCTTTCTGTGGCTTCCTCTACCTCTGTATTTGGCTTGGCGTAAATTGAGTCAGCTCCAGGTAAAGTCAGAAACTTCTCAAGCAAACAGACCTTCAGCTTCTCCAGTGTGGGTGTGTGTTTGGGAGAGGAGGATTTCCTTTTCCCACTTCCACAGTTGGGGCACTCACAGTATCTGGGGTGTCTCCCAGGTCCTGCAAGAGCAGTTTACTTCCTTCAGAGGGTCTGTGGGTCCTCTCAGGATTGCTAGTTTGTTCTTACCACGGATCTGGAGCTAAAATTCACAATGCGAGCTTCTGCATGCTGCTCTGTCCAGAGTTGCAGAGTTGCAATCTAGTCCTGTCTCCCAACCACCGTGATGATCAAAAGCCTCCTTCTGCTTTTTGTACATTGATTTTGTACCCTGAATCTTTGCTGAAGTTATCAAATCCAGGATCCTTTGGACAGAGACTATGTGGTTTTCTAAGTATAGTATTATATCATCTGCTAAGAGAGATAGTTTAAATTCCTCTCTTCCTATTTAGATTTTATTTCTTTATCTTTCCTGATTGCTCTGGCTAGGACTTCCAGTACTATGTTGAATAGAAGTGGTGAGATTTGGCATCCTTGTCTTGTTCCGGGGCTCAAGGAGAATGCCTCCAGTTGTTGCCCATTGAGTATGATGCGTACTGTGGGTTTGTCACAGATGGCCCTTATTATCATGAGGTATGTTCCTTTAATGACTAGGTTGTTGTGACTGATTTTGCTTATCTGTGTTCTCTCAGAGCTCAGTGATCTTCTTTAGGATGATTATTTTAACTTCCCTGTCAGGTAGTTTATAGATTTCCAAGTCCTTTGTGTCAGTTACCAGAGCTTTATTTTATTCCTTTGGTGTTGTCATTTTCTCCTGATTGATGATCTTTGAATTCTCACATTGTTGTCTGTACTTTTGGAGAAGCATTTACATATTCCAGTCTTTATAGACTGGCTTCAGCAGTAAAAGTCCTTCATCATTAAATCCAAAGACTCTGGGAGAGCCAATTGGCAAGGTCTACAGGCTAGCCATTTGGCAGGGTCCTTTAATGGTCCCAGTGCTAGGATCCACAGTGGGGCAAGCCCACCACTAGGGTTTGCAAGCTGACTACTGGGATCTGTGCTGTGGTTGTTGAGAGCCTGCACATTTTTTTGTTGTTGTTCTTAGCTACTTCCATGTGATTTAGATGTGTTGATTACCTCAGTGTTCTGGGTGAGGGATTACTTGTGTGTCTCTCAAGTAATGCGTCTAAATGCTGGGGATGTCCCAAACACACTTTCATCTATCTCCCATGGGAGAGCTCACAGGCCAAGATGATCTCTCTTGACATCGGGCTGTGCCAGCTTGGGAGAGGTGTAATGCAGGTAAAGTAAAACTGTTCTTCTTAGCTTTTCAATGCATTTTAACCATTTCTGTGGTCCACTCTGCTGCAACCTCTACCCTGAATTCCAGAGCTTTTATAAAAGTATTGTATCTATGGAGGTTATTAAATCATTGTTTCTGTTGCTGAAAAAGGTTAGGACCTCTTTAGTTCCCCCCCTTTCTTCTTTCCTGTTTTGTTCATTTGTTTTGTAATCTGTGTATTTGCTTATTTATTATTTATCAATAATTCTTACTTATTACCTCCCCAAATTTTACCTCCAGTCCAGTCTTTCTTTTCTTCTCTTAGATTTAAACATATGCATTTCTTAGATTTAAACATAAAATCACTTTCACACTCCAAATTTGATGTCTTTTTTCTTTCCTTGTTGTTCTTTTCATCAGTTCTTTTTCACATACTACAGTATGGACAAATCTTTCTAGACCATCTTCTAATTTACAAAAAGTCTTCCAGCAGTGTGTAGTCCACTATCAAAACCAGTCATTGAGATCTCATTTTCATTTTTTTATGTCTACAAGTTCTAATTGAATTTACATTTTTTATTTTAAATTTCTGAATATATTTCAACCTTAATTTTATTCCTTTAAACATACTAAGCATAGTTCACAATTTTTGTCTATTAATACCAATATAAAATATCTTTGTGCTTTTTTTTCTATTGCTTTTATTGTTTTGTTTGTTTGTTTATGGTATCTTATTTGAGTGCCTTACCATGTTTTATTGGGTAAAAATATTTTTACTTCAAAATTACTTGTATAGCTCACTTGAAGCATAGGACAAACGTACTGTTCTTTACAAAATAAATGCATTTGCTTCTGCCACATGTGTTGGTCAATACAGTCAGCAATCATTTTAAATTGAGGTTAACTCACAGGTTTTCAGGATCATGAAGACTATATGAACTTAGGCTGTAGAACCTCACATGGTGGAGTTTACTCTTACCCTGAGGGTGTATTAATGACATCCACAATTTAGGAAGAATCTTCTATTTCATTCCTCTAACTATGCAAGCTTGTTTATCCTTCTTATTCAACAAGGTCATCGAAAATAAAGTTCCAGTTTCCCCAAATCAGCATATGCTCTCAAAGCAAAAGCAGTATTTTACTCTCATTTAACTTTCTGGATTTCTATTTTTACATTAATTTTCACCTAGTAATTTTTTACCATCTTGTTAGTTCTTCCATGTAGACATATCCATGAAATGCATATGTTTAAATCTAAGACAAGAAAAGAAAGACTGGACTGGAGGTAAAATTTGGGGAGGTAATAAAAATTATTGATAAATAATAAATAAGCAAATACACAGATTACAAAACAAATGAACAAAACAGAGAGGAAGTAAGAAAGAAGGGGAACTAAAGAGGTCTTAACCTTTGAAAGATTTTACCTTTTACAGTTTATCAAAAAATTTTGGCTGTTTTCAAAGTTAGAGTTTATCAAAATTATATAAACAGCCATTATCAGAAACCAGAAGCCTAGGCTGGCAAATTTCTGAGGGGTATTTGTTAATGTATTCATGAAACAAACATTTATTGAGCACCAGGGATCTACTATGCATTCTGTTGGTCATGGAGAAATTAGACTGTGGCCCTAGCAAAATTAAGTTTATAATCAAGGGCTTACTGTGCAATTCAAACCCCTCTGACCTCCTGTTATAATACATGATATCAAGAAAGATAAGACAAAATAGAAAAAGATCAGAGGAGCAGTAGAGTTGTGTTTAAGACCATAGACTATGAAATCCTGTCACTGCTCTTACTAGCTATCTAACTTTGGGCAACTTGCCAATTCTCTCTATGCCTCAGAATCCTCACTTATAAAATTGAGATAATTATAGTAACCACCTTATTAGGTTTCGGTGGAGATTAATTAATACATATAAAGCTCTTGGAATATACATAATCTACTTAAGTAGTCAAAAATGTTAGTTATTTTTATTATATTCTGTGCAGTACAGTGCCAACTAATTCTACAGTACTTTCTATTTAAGCTTTTCAAACACTACTTTTTAAAAAATCATCGACTTTAGCCTCTATCTAGACATACACTCCAGGCATTAATCAACATGTATTTTGTTTATTGCCCCCTATTTGGCATCAGGCAGTGGGGTTCACCTGGTTCTAAACTAAATATGCCAAATGTATTTTATTATCCTCTTGTTTGGACCTCAGGTGGAGAGGGCTGAATAGTCATACTAATTAGTTCACAACACAGGTGTCGAGGGTTGACTAATTATACTAATTAGCTCATACACACCATCCTTATTGGTCTATGCAAGGTCTCTCCTGTGTTATTTATTTACATATTCCCTTTTACCACCCTTCGTCATTTCTAGTCTCCCTTCCCCAAGCAACTAATCTAGTGCATTTTTGTATCTCCTTGAATTTATGTGAACATTTGTGAATGCTTATTGGTATATGTGAAATGTGTCAAATTTATAGCAATTTAAGTAAACTTCAAAATGCACATTCAAATCCTTTTCCAATGCCATGCACAACAAACACTTCACAATAGCCTCACAAACACAAATACTAAGTTTGAGTTATTTACCCAATCAAGCCAGAAAATTCAGAATGTTATTTCCTCAACTCTCTCCACTCTCTTAACCAAACCCTACCAATTTTACCTTAGAAATATCTGCCAAATTCATGTCCTTCTCTCATTTCCACAGCTATTGAATTATTTCAAGCCCTCATCAATTTATTTCCTTACAACTGCATCAGTATCATGTCTCCCTTGCCAAAGCTAAGCTTCACATTGCCACCAGAGTAATTTTGTCAAGTAAAATTAACTAAAAACAGATCATGATTCTGACTTAACTCAATAATGTCCAGTAACCCCCCATTGCCCACAGGAAAAATTCTAAGCTCTGGGTAGGGCTTTAAAAATAATTTACATATTTTGGTGACAAGGTGGCTGACTAGAAACAGCTAGTTAGTGTGTGCTACTCTCTCAGAGAGGACGCAGAACAACAAGTAAACAATAGCTCCTCAAGTGGATCATTCAGGAGGCCATGTTGTGATTCATCAAGGAAGCAATGGTGATCCATGGAGAGCAGAGGAATAAGGCAGGGCAGTCGTTCACCCATCACTGGCCTGAAGCCAAAGGAGGCTCCTCAACACAAGAAACAGGTAAGTGAATGAGAGACCCCAAGGACTCACATTTCCCCAGTGGACCTTGCAATCCTGGACACGGGAGATTCCCCTGCCCTGCTTCCCCCTGGGGTATTCAGAATGACATAAAGAGTTGCATGGGGTCTGGGCAGAGCCAGTGCTCAGGACCACATGGAGCCCCAAAGCCCCTGGATCCCTGAGCACCCTGGCACCAGCAGCCCCCACTGGCTACAAACAAAGACAGGCTTTATTGCACATCCTCAGGATAAGGGCTGAATCCATGGTGGTGCAGATAGACTGTAAGCCTTGCCTCCTCTGCACCTCACACCAAGCAAATGCCACGGGCCTGGGGCCCAAGTGTAGCCACTGCACCCCTGCCTGAGCACTCTAGCCAGTTGAGACTCTCCATTTCTCTGGAATGGAGCTCCAAAGGTTGACAGGCCCACTGCAATTGCCACTGCTGCAGCCTCTGCCCCTACTGCCCTCAGGCTGCAGAGGGACTGAAGAGCCCAAGAAGGGTCTCAGACCTCCAGGACACTGCATTACCTTATAGAAAACTGGCCAGACTCTTTTCCACATGGGTCCTTGCCGCTGCTGCTCCTCACTGGACAGGTCCTCCTGACCTGGGTCCCTAATGCAGCTGCCCTGCCTCTACCTGATTATTTAAGTGGTGGTGGCTCTGCCTTTCTCTCAGGTGGAATTTCCAGAGACAACAGATGATCTCTGCCATAGTCACTGCAGCCGCACCTGCCCTTGTCATCTTTGTGCTGGGGAGCAAACAAAGACCCTGATCACTTCACTCACACTCCATCACCATGCAGCCACCCTATGGAGAGGAGGCCACTCTCTCTTCTTGTGAGCCCCTGATTCCCTGGCTCTTTACCAAGCAGGGTATATTAGTCCATCCTCACACTGCTATAAGAAACTTCCCTGAGACTGGGTAATTTATAAAGAAAACAGTTTTAATTGACTCACAGTTCCACATGGCTGGGGAGGTACAATTATGGTAGAAGGTAGAGGGGAGGCAAGTACCTTCTTCACAAAGTGGCAGGAAAGAAAGAAGAGTGAAGGAGGAACTTCCAAACACTTATAAAACCGTAAGATTTCATGAGAACTCACTATTAACAGAACAGCATGGGGCAAATTTTCCCCCATGATCTAATCATCTCCCTCCTTCAACACATGGGGATTTCAGCTCCCTCTCCACACACATGGTGATTATAATTCGAGATGTGATTTGGGTGGGGACACAGAGCCAAACCATATCACAGGGCCTTAGCTTAGGCCCACAGTGCAGCCACCCCAACTCCAGCTGAACATTCCCATTGGCAATGGCTCTGTATCTTTCGGGGGTGGAGTTGTCAGAGGTAACTGCCAGCCCCTTTGTTACTGCTGCTGCAATGGTAACTGGCCCTGTTGCCACCAGACTGGAGAAGAAACACAAAGCCTGAGTGTTCTACTGGCACTTCCAGCATGCCGTAGCCACCGTCAAAGCCAGACTATCTTCCCTGATAGCTCCCTGACTCTCCCACCCCACCCCACGCTCTCCGCCAGGCAGGGCTCCCTGGCTTGGACCTGCAATGTGCCTGCCCCACCCATGGGAGATTATTCTAATTAGCAGAAGCTCCTTTTCTCTGAGGTGGAGGTCCCAGAGACCAGTGACAAGCCCTCTGCCATTGCCACTGCCAAGGTCCCTGCCCCTGTTGCTCCAAAGCTGTGGAGCTAACAGAAACCCAAAGTTCAAAGTTCACTCAAGGTCTGCAGTGCACAGCTCAGGAAGACCAAGCTGAGATCTGTGGCCAGCACTCAACCAGGAGAGGAGCCCACACGCTCAGAGCACTGAAAGGGAGCATGGCCTCAAATGCAAGAAAATACAGAGTCGCATGGCTAAGTAGGAGCCTATCTACTGAACATTATGCTTAAGCATCTCTACTGGATTCGAGCCAAAACTACAACAACCAAAAATACTGTGCTAATATACTCAGCCTGTGAAAACAAGGGCAAGAATCCAGCCAAAAATAAAGACTCTATACAAAGTTTCAGTCTTCTAAAACCATCCAGAAATGAAGTAAACTAACTATACTCAAATTACATCACAGTTAAAGGAACATCAGCCCACACTGATGAGAAAGAACTAGCACAAGAACTCTGGCAACTCTAAAAGCCAGATTGTCTTCTTTCCTCCAAATGGTCACATTAGCTCCCCAACAAGGGTTCTGAACCAAGCGAAATGGCAAAAATGACAGGTGTAGAATTTAGAATCCGGATGGTAACAAAGGTCTCTAACATTCAGGAAAAAATTGAGCCCAATCCAAGGACCCTATAGAATTCACAAGAATAACTGAAAAGTTAAAAAGACAAAATAGCCATTTAAGAAATAACTAAACTGATCTGATAAAGCTGAAACATACACTATAAGAACTTTCATGCACGGTGGCTCATGCCTGTAATCCCAAGACTTTGGGAGGTCGAGGTGGGGGGATCACCTGAGTTCAGGAGTTCAAGACCAGCCTGACCAACATGGAGAAACCCTGTCTCTACTAAAAATACAAAAATTAGCCAGGCGTGGTGGCATGCACCTATAGTCCCAGCTACTTACAGGAGAATTGCTTTAACCTGGAAGGTTGCAGTGAGCTGAGATCATGCCATTTGCATTCCAGCCTGGGCAACAGAGCAAGATTCTGCCTTTAAAAAAAAAAAATTTGATCATACAATAAGAAGTATCAAGAGCTGAATGAATAGACCAAGCTGAGGAATGAATCCCAGAACTCAAAAAACTAGTTCTTTGAATCAACTCAGACAAAAATAAAGAAAAAAAATAGAAAAGAATGAATAAAACCTCCAGGAAATATGGAATTATAAAGAGGCCAAACTTATGACTTATCTGCATCCCTAAAAGAGAGCAAGCAACTTGGAAAACATATTTGAAAATATGGTCCATGAAATTTTTCTAACCTTGCTGGAGAGGTCAACATTCAAATTCAGTAAATTCACAGAACCACTAAAAGGCACTCTGTAAGTAAACAATTTCCATGATGCATAGTCAAATAATTCTCCATGTCAACAATAAAGAAAAAATATGAAAGGCAACTAGAGAGAAGGGGCAGGCAACCTAAAAAGGAAACCTCATCAGACTAATAGTAGACCTTTCAGCAAAAACCCTTCAAGCCAGAAGAGACTGAGGGCCTATTTGCAGCATCCTTGAAGAAAAAAAATTCCAACCAAGAATTTCTTATTCAGTCAAATTAAGCTCCGTAGGTGAAGAAGAAATATTTTCAGACAAGCAAATGCTAAGAGAATTTCTCATAGCCATATCTGCCTTATGAGAGGTCCTCAAGGGTGTGCAAAATATGGAAATGAAAGAACATTAATGGCTACCACAAAAACACACTTAAGTACCTAGATTACTGACACTATAAAGCAACTACACAATCAATCTACATAACAACCAGCTAACAACATGATGAAAAGATCAAATCTACACATATCAATATTAATCTTTAGTGAAAACAGGCTGAATTCCCCCATTTAAAGGAGCAGAGTGGCAAGTTGTATAGAAAAGCAAGAACCAACTGTATACTGCCTTCAAGATATCTATCTCACATGCAATGACACCCATAGTCTCAAAATAAAAAGATGGATAAAGATTTATCTAGCAAATAAAAAAGAAAGAAAAAGCAGAGGCCGCTATTCTTATTTCAGACAAAACAGTCTTTAAACCAGCAATGATCAGAAAGGACAAAGAGAGGCATTACATAATAATAAAGGGTTCAATTCAGCAACAAAACTTAACAATTCTAAGTATATATGTACCCAACACAGGAGCACCCAGATTCATAAAACAAGTTCTTAGAGAACTACAAAGAGACTTAAATAGCCACACAATAATAGTGGGAGACTTCAACACCCCACTGACAGTATTAGACAAATCACTGAGGCAGAATTCTGAAAAAGATATTCAGGACCTAAATCCAGCACTTGACTCAATACACCAAACCGACATCAATAGAACACTCCACTCAAAAACAACATAATACACATTATTCTCATCTGCAGATGACATATACTCCAAAATTGACCACACACTCAGGCATGAAGCAATTCTCGACAAATACAAAACACCCAAGATTATACCAAACACACTTTCAAACCACAGTGCAATGAAAAAAGAAATCAATACCAAGAAAATCCCTCAAAACCATACAATTACATGGAAATTAAGAAATCTGCTCCTGAATGACTTTGGGGTAAACAATAAAATTAAGGAAGAAATACAAAAATACTTTGAAACTAATGAAAACAAAGAAACAACTTACCAGAATCTTTGGGACACAGCTAAAACAGTGTTAACAGGAAAGTTCATAGTGCTAAGTGCCCATATCAGAAAATTAGAAAAATACCAAATTAAACACCTAACATCACATCTAAAGGAACTAGAAAAACAAGAGCAAATCAACCTCAAAGCTAGATGAAGAAAATAACCAAAATCAGAGCTGAACTTAATGAAATCGAGATGAGAATAACGATACAAAAGATTAAAAAAAAACAGAAGTTGGTTTTTAAATAATACTTCTAAAGTAATAAATACATTAGTGGACCACTATCTAGACTGATAGAAAAAAAAAGAGAAGATCCAAATAAACACAATCGGATATGAAAAAGGAAACACTTCCACTGGCACCACAGAAATATAAAAAACCCTCAGGGGCTATTATGAACATCTCTATATACACAAACTAGAAAACCTAGAAAAAATGGACAAATTCTTGGAAGCATACAACCTCCCAAAATTAAACCAAGAAGAAATTGAATCCATGAACAGATCAATAACGGGTTCTGAAATTAACTCAGTAATAACAGCCCTACTAACAAAAAAATAAAGACCTAGCTAGGCCAGATGAATTCTCAGACAAATTTAGCCAGACTTACAAAGAAGAGTTTGTACAGATCCTACTGAAACTATTTTTAAAAATCAATGAGGAGATCGGAGAGAAGGAAAATGGTGGATAAGAGGCAGGACTGAATTGTAGCTCCCACTAGGAGGGGGAGAACAGCATGTGAAGACTCACGTTGTGAACTTTTGCTCCAAGAACTACCACAGGAATATGCCAGGAAAGCCGAGAGAATCCACAGACCCTTCGAAGGAAGCAGATTGCTCCTGCAGGCCCCAGAAGACAGCTGAAAAACTCGAGTGCCCAAAGTGTTAAAGTGTGAAAAGAGGATCATGCTCCCCCCAAAATACACCCTCACTGTGGAATCTGAAGGTTCACATCACAGGAGAAGGATCTGACCTTACCTGAAGCAGAGACAAATTTAGAAAGCTGACCAAAATACATGGATAGAAGCAGCAGCAGGAAGAGCCCTGTGAGCTCTCCCGGTCCCCAGGTAAGCCATTTCTAACTTTGTCTGACAGAGGTCCTTGTAGAGGACTGCCAGAGGAACTGGGGAAAGACCACAGGGAGCAGGAAACTTCCAGCTGAACTTTGTAACAATTTCAACCGAACATGAAGTGTCCTGGAGAGAACTCAGGGGAGGGGGCGAATCGGGAGTGCAGACAGCACTGAAGCCATAGCAGGAGGGGAGATAGGAAACCTGAAAGCCCTGCTTGCTTTCTCAGCACGGAGTCTGGTAGCCTGGGGCAAGTTCTCAGCCCTGCTCACCTGCTGCCTGGAAATAAACTTGGTGCTGGTGGGGGACACTGTGAGAATGAGAGGGGCCTATTGGGCTGCATGGGAGCTGGATGAGACCTGTAACTGCCACTTCTCCCCCACTTCTCCCGTGACCTGCATGACACAGCAGAGGCAGCCATAATCCCCCTGGGAACATAATTCCATTGGACTGAGAACCACACCACCACCCCCACAGTATCAGCAGCAAGCCCCACCCAAGGAGATTTGAGCTCAGACATGCCTAACTCTGCCCCCATCTGATGGTCCTTCTCTACCTGTCCCAGTAGCTGAAGACAAAAGACATAATGTCTTGGGAGCTCTAGCACCCTGTCCACTGCCTGATCCTACCTGTACTACTGTAGTTGCTGCTCTCTTGAAAGTACTGCCACCTGGCAGGAAGCCAACCAACACAAAATTAGTGCAATAAACAAAACTACCTCTAAGAACCCTCACAGAGTCCATTTCAGTCTTCTGCCACCACCACTGGAGAAGGTGCTGCTATCTACAGCTGACAGACCTGAAGATGGTTCACACCACAAGGGGTGCAGACACTTCCCCATTACCAGCCCAGAGCTCAGCAGCTTCTCTGGGTGGCTAGATCCAGAAGAGAAACAATAATCACTACAGTTTGGCTCTCAGGAAGCCACATCACTAGGGGAAGGGCAAGAGCACTACATCAAGGGAGCACCCCTTGGGACAAAAGAAACTGAACAGCAGCCCATAAGCTCCAGAACTTCCTTCTGACATAGTCTACCCAAATGAGAAGGAATCAGGAAAACAATTCTGGTAATACGACAAAACAAGATTCTTTAACACCAACAAAAGACCACACTAGTTCATTAGCAATGGATTCAAACTAGCACGGAATCTCTGAATTGCCAGAAAAAGAATTCAGAAGGTTGATTATTAAGATAATCAAGGAGGCACCAGAGAAAGGTGACTCCAACTTAATGAAATTTTATAAATGATACAAGACATGAAGAAAAAAATCAGTGAAATAGCATAAGTAAAAAACTATCACAACTTACAGAAATCAAGAACACACTTAGAGAAATGCAAAATGCACTGGTAAGTCTGGGCAAAACAACAGAAGAAAGAACTTCGGAACTCAAAGACAAGGTTTTTGAATTGACTCAACTCGACAAAAAAAAAAAAAAAATTAATGAACAAAGCATCCAAAAAGTATAGTATTATGTTACATGACCAAACCTAAGAATAACTGTTCCTGAGGTAGAAGATAAATCTAAAAGTTTGGAAATATACTTGAAGGAATAATTGAGGAAAACTTTCCTGGCCTTGATAGAGATCTAGACAAACAAATACAAGGAGCTCAGAGCACACCTGGGAAATTTATTGAAAAAAGATCATTACCTACACACATAGTCATCAGGTTATCTAAGGTCAAGGCAAAGGAAAGAATCTTAAGAGCTATGAGGCAAAAGTATCAGGTAACCTACAAAGGAAAACCTATCAGATTAACAGCACATTTCTTGGCAGAAACTCTTCAAATTGGAAGGGACTGGGGTCCTATCTTCAGCCTCCTTAAACAAAACAATTACCAGCCACGAGTTTTGTATCCCACAAAACCAAGCTTCATAAATGAAGGAAAGATACAATCTTCTTCAGACAAACAAATACTAAGAAAATTCACCACTACCAAACCAGCACTACAAGAACTACTAAAAGAAGCTCTAAATATTGAAACAATTCCTCAAAATACACCAAAATAGAACCTCCTTAAAGCAGAAATCTCACAGGACTTATAAAACAAAAACAATTAAAAAAAAAAAAAAAAAGGTATTCAG
>NW_012109175.1:302652-314373 GCF_000951045.1 Mandrillus leucophaeus
AAAAAAAAAAAAAGGTATTCAGGCAACAAATAGCATGATGAATAGAATAGTACTTCACATCTTAATACTAATACTGAACGTAAATGACCTAAATGCTCCACTTAAAAGATACGGAATGGCAGAATGAGTAAGAATTCACCAACCACGTAATTTGCTGCCTTTAAGAGGCTCGCCTAACACATAAGTTTTCACAGAAACTTAAAGTAAAGATATTCCATGCAAATGGACACCAAAAGCAAGCAGAAGTAGCTATTCTTATATCAGAAAAAACAAATGTTAAGGCAACAGCAGTTAAAAAAAGACAAACAGAGACATGATATAATGATAAAAGGACTTGTCCAAGGGGAAAATATTACAATCCTAAATATATATATGCACCTAACACTGGAGCTCCCTAACTGATAAAACAATTACTACTAGACCAAAGAAATGAGATAGCAATACAATAATAGTGGGGGACTTCACTGAAAGCACTAGACAGAAAGTATAGTCTTCAAAACAGAAAGTCAACAAAGTAACAATAGATTTAAACTATACCCTAGAACAAATGGAGTTAACAGGTATTTACAGAACATTCTAGCCAATAACAGCAGAAAATACATTCGATCCATCAGCATATGGAACATTCTCCAAGACAGATCATATGATAGGCCACAAAACAGGTCTCAATAAATTTAAGAAAATCAAAATAATATCAAGTACTCTCTCAAACCACAGTGGAATAAAATTGGAAATCAACTGCAAAAGGAACCCTCAAAACCATGCAAATACACGGAAATTAAATAATCTTCTCCTAAATGATCTGTGGGTCAACAATGAAATCAAAATGGAAATTAAAAAATACTTTGAACAATAATAGTGACACAATCTATCAAAACCTCTGGGATATGGCAAAGGTGGTGCTAACAGGAAAGTTCATAGCATTAAATGCCTACATCAAAGAGTCTGAAAGAGCAGAAATGGACAATCTAAGGTCACACCTCAAGGAACTAGAGAAATAAAAACAAATCAAACCCAAACCCAGCAGAAGAAAAGAAATAACAAAGATCAGAGCAGAACTAAATGAAATTGAAACAAAAAATCAAATACAAACAATAAATGAAACAAAAAGTTGGTTCTTTTAAAAGACAAATAAAATTGATAGACCATTAGTGAGATTAACCAAGAAAAGAAGAGAGAAGATCCAAATAAGCTCAATTAGAAATAAAATGGGAAATGTTACAACTAATACCACAGAAATATTATACAAAAGGTCATTCAAGGCTATTATGAACACCTTTACAGGCATAAACTAGAAAACCTAGAGAAGATGGATAAATTCCTGGACATATACAACCCTGCTAGATTAAATCAGGAAGAAATAAGAACTCTGAACAGACCAACAAGCAGCAAGATTGAAATGTCAATAAAAACAATTGCCAACAAAAAAAAAAAGTCCAGAACCAGACAGATTCACAGTTGAATTTTATCAGACATTCAAAAAAGAATTGGTACCAGCCCTAATGACACTATTCTACAAAGAAAGAGGGAATCCTCCCTAAATCATTCTGTGAAGACAGTATCACTTTAATATCAAAACCAGGAAAGAACATAACAAAAAAAGAAAACTACAGACCAATAACTCTGGTGAATATAAATGCAAAACTTCTTAGCAAAATACCGGCTAACTATATCCAACAGCGTATCAAAAAGATAATCCACCATGATCAAGTGGGTTTTATACTAGGAATGCAGGAATGTTTTATCAAACACAAGTCAATAAGTGTGATACACCACATAAACAGAATTAAAAATGAAAATTACATGATCATCTCAATAGATGCAGAACAAGCATTTGACAAAATCCAGCGTCGCTTTATGATTACAACCCTCGGCAAAATCGGCATAGAAGGGTCATTCCTTAAAGTAATAAAGGCCATCTATGGCAAACTCACAGCCAATATTATACTGACCAGGGAAAAGGTCAAAGCATTCCCCCTGAGAACTGGAACAAGACAAGAATGCCCACTGTCACCATTTCTATTCAGCCTGGTACTGGAAGTCCTAGCTGGAGCAATCAGACAAAAGAAAGAAAGAAAGGGCAGCCAAGTCAGTAAAGAGGAAGTCAAAGTGTCACTGTTTGCTGATGATATGATTGTATAGCTGCAAACTCGCAATTCTCATCAAAATACCACCATCATTCTTCACAGAACTAGGAAAAACAATCCTAAAATTCATATGAAACCAAAAATAAGCCCACATAGCCAAAGCAAAACTAAGCAAAAAGAACAAGTCTGGAGGCATCGCATTACCTTACTTCAAACTATACAACAGTCACTGGTATTTTTATACCAGCACTATGCTGTTTCGGTATAAAAATAGGCACATACAACAATGGAACAGAATAGAGAACCCAGAAATAAAGCCAAATACTTACAGCCAATTGATGTTTGACAAAGCAAACAAAAACAAAGTGGGGAAAAGACATCCTTTTAAACAAATGGTGCTTGTGCTATTTGGCAAGCCACATGTAGAAGAATGAAACTGGATCCTCATCTCTCACTTTACACAAAAATCAACTCAAGGTGGATCAAGGACTTAAACCTAAGACCTAAAACCATAAATAATCTAGAGGATAGCATCAGAAAAAAATATTCTAGACACTGGCTTAGGCAAGGAGTTCATGATCAAGAACCCAAAAATAAATGCAACAAAAACAAAAATAAATACATGAGACTTAATTAAACTAAAAATGCTCCTGCACAGTAAAAGAACAATCAGCAAAGTAAACAGACAACCCAAAGAATGGGAGAAAATCTTCACAATCTACACATCTGACAAAGGACTAATATCCAGAATCTACAAGGAACTCAAATAAGGAGGAAAGAAACAACCTGGTATTGGAAGTCCTAACTGGAGCAATCAGACAAAAGAAATCCCAAAAGCAATCCCATCAAAAAGCATCATACTAAGGACGTAAATAGACAATTCTCTAAAGACATATAAATAGCCAACAAATATATGAAAAAAATGTTCAACATCATTAATGATCAGGGAAATGCAAATAAAACCACAATGTGATACCACCTTACTCCTGCAATAATGGCCATAATCAAAAAACAATACATGTTGGCATGGATATGGTGAAAAGCAAATACTTGTACATTGCTGATGGGAATGTAAGCTAGTACAACCACTATGGAAAACAGTATGGAGATTCCTTAAAGAACTAAAGGTAGAACTACCACTTGATCCAGCAATCCCACTACTGAGTATCTACCCAGAGGAAAAGAAATCATCATATGAAAAAGATACTTGTACACACATGTTTATAGCAGCACAATTTGCAATTGCAAAAATATGGAACCAGTCCAAATGCCCATCAATGAATGAGTGGATAAAGAAAATGTGTCTTAAATATACCATGGAATACTACTCGGCCATAAAAGTGAATTAAATAATGGCATTTGCAGCAACCTGGATGGAACTGGAGACCATTATTCTAAGTGAAGTAACTCAGGATTGGAAAACCAAACATTGTATGTTCTCCCTCTTTAGCGAGAGCTAAGTTATAAGGACAGAAAGGCATAAGAATGATTTAGTGGACTTCAAGGACTTGGGGGAAAGGTGGTGAGTGATAAAAGACTACACATTGGTTACAGTGTACACTGCTCAGGTTGTGTGTTCACCAAAATCTCAGAAAGCACCATTAAATAACTTACTTATGTAATCAAACACTACTTGTTCTCCAAAACCCTATTGAAATTAGAAAAGTAAATGTTTATAATGCTAAACTTATTAAACATAAAAAAAAATCAATGAGGAAGGATTCCACCCTACTCATTCTATAAGGTCAACATCATGCTGATAGCATAACCTGGCAGAGACAGAATGATAAAAGACAACTTTTGGCCAATATCTCTGATGAACATAGATGCAAAATCCTCAACAAAATATTAGTAAACCAAATCCAGCAGCCCATGAAAAGGTGAATCCAATATAATCAAGTAGGTTTATTCCTAGGATGTAACGTTGGTTTGACATACACAAATCAATAAATGTGGTTCATTACATAAACAAAACTAAAAACAAAAACTACACGATCATCTCAATAGATGCAGAAAAGGGTTTTGATAAAACTCAATATCTCTTCATGTAAAAAACCCACTACAAACTTGGCATTGAATAAACATATTCCAAAACAACAAAAGCCACCTATGACAGATCTACAGCCAACATAATACTGAATGGTCAAAATCTAGGAACATTCCCCCTTGAAACCCAGCACAAGACAAGCATGCTCATTTTCACCACTTCTATTCAGCATAGTACTGAAGTTCTAGCCAGAGCAAGTAGGCAAGATAAAGTAATAAGGGACATCAAAATAGAAAGAGAGGAAGTCAAACTATTTCTCTTTCCAGATGATATACTTCTATACCAAAAAATGCTATAGTCACTGGCTCCTAGATCATATAACTTCAGAAAAGGCTTAGCATACAAATTTTATGAGCAAATATTAGTAAAATTACTTTTTTTTTTTTTTTTTTTTTGAGACCGAGTCTTGCTCTGTCACCCAGGCTGAAGTGCAGTGGTGCGATCTCAGCTCACTACAAGCTCCGCCTCCTGGGTTCACACCATTCTCCTGCCTCAGCCTCCCGAGTAGCTGGGACTACAGGCACCCACCACCACGCCCTGGGATTACAGGCACCCACCACCACGCCTAGCTAATTTCTTTTTGTATTTTGAGTAGAGACAAGGTTTCACTGTGTTAACCAAGAAGGTCTCGATCTCCTGACCTGGTGATCCACTTGCCTTGGCCTCCCAAACTGCTGGGATTACAGGAGTGAGCCACCACACCTGGCCAATATTAGTTAAATTTCTATACACAAATAACATCCAAGCTGAGAACCAAATCAAGAACATAATCTCATTCACAGTAACCACAAAAATAATCAAATATCTACAAATACAGGTAACCAGCAAGGCGAAAGACGTCTACAAGAATTACAAACACTGCTGGAAGACATCAGAAATGACACAAATAGAAAAACATTTTATGCTCATGGATAGGAAGACTCAACATTGTTAAAATGGCCATACTGCCCAAAGCAATTTACAGATTCAATACTATTCCTATCAAACTACCAAAGACAATTTTTTACAGACTTAGAAATAATCATTATAAAACTCATATGGAACTATAAAAAGATCCTGAGTAGCCAAAACAGTCCAAAGCAAAAACACAACAAAACAAAAATAAAGCCAGAGGCATCACACTACCTGATGTCAAACTACACTATGAGGCTACAGTAACTAAAACAGCATGGTACTGATACTAAAACAGCCACATAACACAATGGAACATGTTAGACAACATAAAAATAAAACCACACATGTACAACCATCTATCTTCAACAAAGCCAACAATAACACACACACAAAATGGGGGAAAGGACTCCCTATTCAGTAAATGGTGTGAGGATAACTTGGTAGTCATATGTAGAAGACCAAAATTTGACTCTTACCATTCACCATGTACAAACATCAACTCAAGATGGATTAAACACTTTAATGTAAAACCTAATACTCTAAAAACTCTAGAAGAAAATGTAGGAAGTAACATTTGGACTTCTGACTCCAAAAGCAATCGCAACCAAAACAAAAATTGGCAAGTGTGACCTCATTAAACTAAAAAGTCTATGCACAGCAACAGAAATGATCAACAAACAGACAGCCTACAGAATGGGAGAAAATATTCACAATCTATGCATCCAACAAAGTCTAACATCCAGAAACCGTCAGGTCTCCAAGCCAAAGCTAAGCCATCACATCCCCTGTGACCTGCACGTACACATCCAGATGGCTGGTTCCTGCCTTAACTGATGACATTCCACCACAAAAAAAAAGTGAAAATGGCCTGTTCCTGCCTTAACTGATGACATTACCTTGTGAAATTCCTTTTCCTGGCTCATCCTGGCTCAAAAGCTCCCCCACTGAGCACCTGGTGACCCCCCACCCCTGCCCGCCAGAGAACAAGCCCCTTTGTAATTTTCCTTTACCTACCCAAATCCTATAAAACGGCCCCACTCCATCTCCCTTCACTGACTCTCTTTTCAGACTTAGCCTGCCTGCACCCAGGTGATTAAAAAGCTTTATTGCTTACACAAAGCCTGTTTGGTAGTCTCTTTACATGGACACGCATGACATTTTGGTGCCGTGACTCAGATCAGGGGACCCCCCTTGGGAAATCAATCCCCTGTCCTCCTGCTCTTTGCTCTATGAGAAAGATCCACCTACGACCTCGGGTCCTCAGACCGACCAGCCCAAGGAACATCTCAGCAATTTTAAATCCAGTAATCGGCCTCTTTTTACTCTCTTCTCCAACCTCTCTCACTATCCCTCAACCTCTTGCTCCTTTCAATCTTGACACCACACTTCAATCTTTCCCTTCTCTTAATTTCAGTTCCTTTTCCTTTTCTGGTAGAGACAAAGGAGACGCGTTTTATCTGTGGACCCAAAACTCCGGCGCCAGTCACGGACTCGGGAAGACAGTCTTCCCTTTGTGTTTAATCACGCAGGAACACCTGCCTGATTATTTATCAATGTTTCAGAGGCGTCTGACCACACAGGGACATCTGCCTTGGTCCTTCACCCTTAGTGGCAAGTACCACTTTTCGGGGGGGGGCAGGAACCCCCGACCCCTTCCTCTCTACCCCTTCTCTGCTTTTCTGGGGGCAAGAACCCCTCAACCCCTTCTCCACTTTTCTGGGGGGCAACACCCCGACATCTTATTTCTGCACACAGACCGCTTATCTTTGTATCTCTACCCCTTTCCCGCTTTTCTGGAGGGCAAGAACCCCCTGACCCCTTATCTCCTGTCTCTACCTTCTCTTTTCTCCGGGCTTGCCTCCTTCACTATGGGCAACCTTCCAGCCTCCATTCCTCCTTCTTCTCCCTTAGCCTGTGTTCTCAAGAACTTTAAACCTCTTCAACTCACACCTGACCTAAAATCTAATGCCTTATTTTCTTCTACAATGCCGCTTGACCCCAATACAAACTCGACAGTAGTTCCAAATAGCCAGAAAATGGCACTTCCGATTTTTCCATCCTACAAAATCTAAATTCTTGTCGTAAAATGGGCAAACAGTCTGAGGTGCCTGATGTCCAGGCATTCTTTTACACATTGGTCCCTCTCTAGTCTCTGTTCCCAATGCAACTCGTCTCAAATCTTCCTTCTTTCCCTACCCCAAGTGTCCCTGAGTCTTTCTAATCTACCTTTTCTACAGACCCATCTGACCTCTCCTCTGCTCGACAGGCTGAGCTAGGTCCCAATTTTTCCTCAGCCTCTGCTCCCCCACCCTATAATCCTTTTATCACCTCCCCTCCTCACACCCAGTCAGGCTTACAGTTTCGTTCCGCACTAGCCCTCCCCAACCTGCCCAGCTATTTCCTCTTAAAAAGGTGACTGGAGCTAAAGACACAGTCAAGATTAATGCTCCTTTTTCTTTATCTGACCTTTCCCAAATCGGTCAGCATTTAGGCTCTTTTCCATCAAATATGAAAAACCCAGCCCAGTTCATGGCTCATTTGGCAGCAACCCTGAGACACTTTACAGCTCTAGACCCTAAAAGGTCAAAAGGCCGTCTTATTCTCAATATACATTTTATTACCCAATCCACTCCCAACATTAAATAAAACCCCAAAAATTAAATTCCAGCCCTCAAACCCCACAGCAGGACTTAATTAACCTCACCTTCAAGGTGTACAATAATAAAGAGGCAGTTGAGTAGTAATGTATTTCTGAGTTGCAATTCCTTGCCTCCACTGTGAGAGAAACCCAGCCACATCTCTAGCACACAAGAACTCCAAACGCCTGAAGCGCAGCTGCCAGGGGTTCATCCAGAACCTCCTCCCCCAGGAGCTTGCTACAAGTGCTGGAAATCTGGCCACTAGGCCAGGGAATGTCCACAGCTCACGATTCCTCCTAAGGCATGTCCCATCTGTGCGAGACCCCACTGAAAATCGAACTGTTCAACTCACCTGGCAGCCACTTCAAGAGCCCCTGGAACTCTAGCCCAAGGCTCCCTGACTGACTCCTTCCCAGATCTTCTCGGCTGAGCAGCTGAAGACTGACACTGCCTGATTGCCTCGGAAGTCTACAGGACCATCACAGACGCTCTAGGTAACTCACAGTGGAAGGTAAGTCCATCCCCTTCTTAATCAATACGGAGGCTACCCACTCCACATTACCTTCTTTTCAAAGGTCTGTTCCCCCAGCCTCCATAACTGTTGTAGGTATTGATGGCCAGGTTTCTAAACCTCTTAAAACTCCCCAACTCTGGTGCCAACTTTGACAATATTCTTTAATGCACTCCTTTTTAGTTATCCTCACCTGCCCAGTTCCCTTATTAGGCCAAGACATTTTAACTAAATTATCTGCTTCCCTGATTATTCCGGGGCTACAGCCGCACCTCATTGCTGCCTTTTCCCCCAGTTCAAAGCCTCCTTCGCATCCTCCCCTTGTATCTCCCCAACTTAACCCACCAGTATAGGATACCTCTACTCCCTCCATGGCGACTGATCATGCACCCCTTACCATCTCATTAAAACTTAATCACCCTTACCCCGCTCAATGCCAACATCCCATCCCACAGCACACTTTAAAAGGATTAAAGCCTATAATCACTCACCTGTTAGAGTATGGCCTTTTAAAGCTTGTAAATGCCCCTTACAATTCCCCCATTTTACCTGTCCTAAAACCAGACAAGACTTGCAAGTTAGTTCAGGATCTGTGCCCTTACCAACCAAACTGTTTTGCCTATCCACCCCGTGGTGTCAAACCCATATACTCTCCTACCCTCAATACCTCCCTCCACAGCCCATTATTCTGTTCTAGATCTCAAACATGCTTTCTTTACTATTCCTTTACAGCCTTCATCCCAGCCTCTCTTCACTTTTACTTGGACTGACCCTGACACTCATCAGGCTCAGCAAATTACCTAAGCTGTATGGCCATAGGGCTTCACAGACAGCCCCCCATTACTTCAGTCAAGCCCAGATTTCTTCCTCATCTGTTACCTATCTCGACATAATTCTCACAAAAACACACGTGCTCTCCCGTGCTCTCCCTGCTGATCATGTCTGGCTAATCTCCCAAATCCCAATCCCTTCTACAAAACAACTCCTTTCCTTCCTAGGCATGGTTAGTGCGGTCAAAATTCTTACACAAGAGCCCAGACCACGTCCTGTAGCCTTTCTGTTCAAACAACTTGGCCTTACTGTTTTAGCCTAGCCCTCATGTCTGCGTGCAGCAGCTGCTGTTGCTTTAAAACTGTTAAGAGGCCCTACAAATCACAAACTATGCTCAAATCACTCTCTACAGTTCTCATAACTTCCAAAATCTATTTTCTTCCCCCCATCATCGCTCAAGACAATGCTTATGCTGATAAGGTAGCTAAAAAAGCAGCCATCAAAAGGCGTCAGATCCCATCGCTCAGGACAATGCTTACGCTGATAAGTTAGCTAAAAAAGCAGCTAGCGTTCCAACTTCTATCCCTCACGGCAGTTTTCCTTCTTCACATGGTCACTCCCACCTAATTCCCCTGCTGAAACTTCCACCTATCCATCTCTTCCCACACAAGGCAAATGGTTCTTAGACCAAGGAAAATATCTCCTTCCAGACTCACAGGCCCATTCTATTCATAACCTCTTCCATCTAGGTTACAAGCCACTAGCCTGTCTCTTAGAACTTCTCATTTCCTTTCCATCCTAGAAATCTATCCTCAAGGAAATCACTTCTCAGTGTTCCATCTGCTATTCTACTACTCCTCAGGAATTTCTCAGGCCCCCTCCCTTCTCTACACATCAGGCTCGGGGATTTGCCCCTGCCCAGGATGGGCAAATTGGCTTTACTCACATACCTCAAATCAGGAAACTAAAATACCTCTTGGTCTAGTTAGATGCTTTCACTGGATAGGTAAACGTCTTTCCTACAGGGTCTGAGAAGCTCACTGCGGTCATTTCTTCCCTTCCCATAATTCCTCTGTTTAGCCTTCCCACCTCTATACAGTCCAATAGCAGACCAGCCTTTATTAGTCAAATCACCCAAGCAGTTTTTCAGGCTCTTGGTATTCAGTGAAACCTTTATATCCTTTACCGTCCTCAATCTTCAGGAAAAGTAGAACGAACTAATAGTCTTTTAAAAACACACCTCACCAAGCTCAGTCACTAACTTAAAAAAGACTAGACAATACTTTTACCACTTTCCCTTCTCAGAATTCAGGCCTGTGCTCAGAATGCTACAGCTTCCAGCCCATTTGAGCTCCTGTGTGGACACTCCTTTTTATTAGGTCCCAATCTCATTCCAGACACCAGTCCAACTTGAACTGCACCCCAAAAACTTAGAGCCTAAAAACTCACCAAGCAAGTAATTATGCTGAACCCCCTTAGGCTCTCTCTAATTAGATGTCCTAGGTCCTCCCAATTCTTAGTCCTTTAATACCTGTTTTTTCTCCTTCTCTTATTCAGACCTTGTGTCTTCCTTCAATTCATACAAAATCGCATCCAGGCCATCACCAATCATTCTATACGACAAATGCTCCTTCTAACAATCCCACAGTATCGCCTCTTGCCACAAAAGCTTCCTTCAGCTTAATCTCTCCCACTCTAGGTTCCCATGCCGCCCCTAATCCCACTTGAAGCACCCCTGAGAAACATCACCTGTTATCTCTCCATATCATCCCCCAAAAATGTTCGCTGCCCCAACACCTCAACACTATTTTATTTTTCTTATTAATATAAGAAGACAGGAATGTCAGGCCTCTGAGTCAAAGCTAAACCATCATGTCCTCTGTGACCTGCATGTACACATCCAGATGGCCGGCTCCTGCCTTAACTGATGACATTCCACCACAAAAGAAGTGAAAATGGCTGTTCCTGCCTTAACTGATGACATTACCTTGTGAAATTCCTTTTCCTAGCTCATCCTGGCTCAAAAGCTCCCCCACTGAGCACCATGTGACCCCCCACCCCTGCCCTCCAGAGAACAACCCCCTTTGACTAATTTTCCTTTACCTACCCAAATCCTCTAAAACGGTTCCACCCCTATCTCCCTTCGCTGACTCTCTTTTCGGACTCAGCCTACTTGCACCCAGGTGATTAAAAAGCTTTATTGCTACACAAAGCCTGTTTGGTAGTCTCTTCACACGGACACGCATGACAGAACCTACAGGAAACTTAAATTTACAAGCAAAAAAACCCCAATAAAAAAATGGACAAAGGACATGAACAGACACTTCTCAAAAAGATGACATACATGTAGCCACCATGCACATGAGAAAATGCTCATTAATCATTAGAGAAATGAAAATCAACACAGTAAGACACCACTTCACACCAGTCAGAATGGTAATTATTAAAAAGTCAAAAAATAATAGATACTGATGAGGTTATGGAGAAAAAGGAATACTTATTCAGTGCTGGTGGGAATGTCAATTAGTGCAGCCACTGTGTAAAGTAGTTTGGAGATTTCTCAAAGGATATAAAACAGAACTGCCATTTTACCCAGCAATCCCATTGCTGGATACATACCCAAAGGAATATAAATTGTTCTACCATAAAGAAACATTCATGCCTTTGTTCTTCACAGCACTGCTCACAATAACAAATAATGGAATAAACCTAGATGCCCATTCATAGTAGACTAGATCAAGAAAATATGGTACATTTAAAAAAAAAAAAAAA
>NW_012109175.1:314423-334113 GCF_000951045.1 Mandrillus leucophaeus
AAAAAAAAAAAAAAAAAAGAATCAAATGTTGGGATCCACTCAGGATGGTGGCAGAAATATTAAAGGGAAATATTAGGGAAAGTTATAGGGAATAGTCACAAACCTTTTTGGAAAGCCAAAAGGTTACATAGCTTATAATAACTGAACAGGATGAAGGCAGTGGTTCTTACCTTAGAGCATTAGGTCATAGGGTAAATATTAGGGACATCAGAGGCTTCTCCAGTTAAGTCTGACTTACCCTACCTCCAATAACTAACCTTTGAGCCAGATAGCCCTCTCGCAGAGGGGAGGTCGACCAGGGATATTGCCCCCTAATAGTACTTACTTTAGACCACAGTACCTGAGTCACTCACAGAACTACTCTCTTACCCATGTTAAATTACCTCTATTTGTGTTGACTCAAGCTTTTGTTAACTAATCTTAATGAATAAATGCAAGGCTCCCAAGCTGATGGAGGCCGGCTGCAGTGACAAACCTCTCTTGGTGTGTAGGCCGTCGGACATTCTGCAGGACTGGCAAAACAGAATATCTGCATATCAGTGTACGTTTTATTCATCCATCTTTTGGGTCACGGTCTGCGGACAGACCCCCGCAGCTAGTGCCCTCAAGAAAGGAGCGCTGCCTCAATCAAATCATGTCCTTCACAGCAACATGGATTCAGCTGGAGGCCATTATCCCAAGTAACTTACCGCAGGAACAGAAGACCAAATACTGTATGTTATCACTTGTAAGTGGAAGCTAACCTGTGAGTACACATGGACACAAAGAAGGGAACAAAAGACATTAGGGCCTACTTGAGGTGGAGCATGGAAGGAGGGTGAGGATCAAAAAGTTATCTCTAGGGTACTATGCTCATTAGCTGGGTCACAAAATGATCTGGTCACCAAACCCTCATGACATGCAATTTACCCATGTAACAAACCTGCACATGTATCCCTTGAACCTGAAATAAAAGTTGGAAAGAAAAAAAATCACTTACATTCTTTTCCAGTCTTGAAGCTCACTTCCTCTCATTCTTCCCCACAACCTCCTCAACTGAAAGACCTGTAGAACGCTAAGGAACCAGGAACTTCTGTGCATCATTGATTGTGTCTGTGCTGTTCCCTCTATTTAGAAAGCTTTCTTTGCTTGTACCCAAAGTGAATTCTTTTTCTTAATTTCATTTTTAAATAGCATCTTCACTGAAATGCCTATCCCTCCAGCTGCTACCAAAACTTCCACTATCACTGCCTAGCGAAAAGTACTCCTACCTCTGTTTCCTCAGAATTGTGTATAAACTATTGTTATTACCGCACATGTTGTATTAAATAGAACTAGGCTGGTGTTATGTACTGAACTATGTCCCCCAGAAATTTTCATATGTTGAAATTCTAGTACCCAGTAACTCAGAATGTGGTCATATTTGCAGACAAGTTATTTAAATAGGTGATTAAATTAAAACAAGATCTTGAGGACGGCCCTAATCCAATATGGCCAATGTCCTTATAAGAAGGAAATTTGAGGCTGGGCACAGTGGCTCATGCCTGTAATCCCAGCACTTTGGGAGGTCAAGGTGGGCGGATCACGAGGTCAGGAGATCAAGACCATCCTGGCTAACATGGTGAAACCCCGTCTCTACTAAAAATACAAAAAAATTAGCCTGGCGTGGTGGCGGGCGCCTGTGGTCCCAGTTACTCGGGAGGCTGAGGCAGGAAAATGGCATCAACCCAGGAGGTGAGGCTTGCAGCAAGCTGAGATCGCAACATTGCACTCCAGCCTGGGCAACAGAGTGAGACTCCATCTCAAAAAAAAAAAGAAGAGGAAATTTGAACACAAGTACATACAAAGGGAATCCTGCCTCTGGGTTGCCTGTGGACTCAAGCTACATTATTCTCTCTGCCCATCTATACATAAAACAAATATATATGTTATATGTACATTTACATATAGTTATATATATAAATGTATATATGTGTGTATATATGTGTATGTATTCACACATCCTATTGGTCCTACTTTCTTAGAGATCCCTAATAGAGACTAATAGAGATAGCATCTATCTTAATCACTCAATGCCAAGTTCTAACATCAGAACCACATCTAGTTAAATAATATAGTATAACTACAGGTGCATGTGTATAAAGTTTTTCTCAGGCAGTATCCTAATTTATACACACACACACACCACACACAACTCATTTGATCCTTACAAGAACTTCATGAAAGAAATATTATTATTACTTCAACTTTAACCGTGAAGTTCAGTAATTTGCCCAAAGTGAGTCCTCTAGTGAGTGACAGTAGTACATTTTGAAACAAAGCAATCTAGCTGGAGGGCCTCTTCTTATCACTATCCTAAGCTATAAAACATTATGAAAATATTTTTATTCTGTTAAAAAGAAAACATAGTATGTAACCCAATGCCTGGTACAATATTGATATTCCATAAATGTTTATTGAATAAATGAGTGAATATCATTAATAAATATTCAATCATAAAATGAGATAACAGTATCATTATATAATTGTTCTACATAATTACAAAAATACAAACACTCATACTTGGAGATTAGGCCATTTGTGAAGTGTTGCTCGGTTTCAAAGACCAAGGTATGACACACACAGCACTATTTATTAATCTGCTCAATATTATATGGTGATGGAAGGATAACATGTGTACAAAGTACTTTATAAGGCTTGTAAGTATCAAATAGTAATATATCCTTTAAGTAGTTTCTTTAAGAACAGAATGAGATTCCACTAAATTATTTTTCATATACCTAAGGATATTATCCAAAGCTCTACTTTTTAAATCAAACATAACTAAATTATAGGAAGATTTATCATACGGTCATCATTGATTTTATTCTGGAATGTTTCACAACTTTTTCTTCATAAATTTTTGTAACTTGCTGTGAGTTGTATAGGGGCTACTAGATGAATATGTATTTATTTCATGCCTGGGATTTTTTTTTTTTTTTTTTTTTTTTTGAGACAGTCTTGCTCAATTGCCCAGGCTGGAGTGCAGTGGCACCATCTTGGCTCACTACAATCTGTGCCTCCCAGGTTCAAACAATTATTGTGGCTTAGCCTCCCAAGAAGCTGGGATTTCAGGCATGCACCACCGCACCTGGCTAATTTTTATATTTTTAGTAGAGACAGGGTTTCACCATGCTGTCCAGGCTGGTTTCAAACTCCTGGCCTCAAGCAGTCTGCCTGCCTCGGCCACCCAAAGTGCAGGGAGTGCACCCAGTGCCTGGGATTTGTTAGAAAACAAAGTTTTATCCCAATAGAACTATTATGTTGACTGTCTTAAATTCAAAAAATTCAAATATAGAGACGTAATGTGAGATATTAAAAATTATAAAACATCCAAATAACTTAGGTATTTAATCTTGTTCTAAATGTTAGTTTAAAAACTAGAAATAATGCATCATTGATCCCTGTCACCTACTTTAAAGTTGTCAGACAGGTACATTGACTAATACTAAGTTGAAAAGAAAGAAAACAAAAGCCTGACTGTTTTGAGTTTCTTGCTTCTCCAGTCCAATTTTCTGTCTCCCTTTTGTCTGCACACAGATTGTCCAGGCCTGGTGACAAGTTGAACAAATTGCCTTTTACTGTTCCTTTGATTTGTACAATAACATGTTAATTGCAACCCTGAGCTCTTCTTCTGCCCTATTGATTACATAATCACCTTTGCCAATTGATGCTGCCCAAAATGTCAAAAGGCATCCAGTAAAATGAAATACAAAATAAAATCTTTCTCTGCCTGCCCTCCTCCAAGTAAATATAATTCCAACGCATCTGTAATCTCACATTGTTGGCAGGCCAAAAAGCCAAGTTTTAAAACTATATCCTGAAGTACTCCCTTCACCACCTCCAGCATTTCAGATCAGTCTTTGTTTCCTAACCCACTGATACCCAAGGGCTAGATTTGCCAGGAAGAATTAATGGTGATCATTATAATACAGAAAGCAACAGCTGCACCTATTCAGCTCTGTGTTAGTGATGCAGTTATGTAAAGCAAGGAGAAGCCAACCTAGACAGAAAAGCTTAGTAGTCTCATCTCTCACCTTGAAACAAACACCTTGCTATTTTAGTAAATATATGCATATAACATGTTTGACATTTACGTTATTTGAATAAAAATATTGATAATAATTTGTCTGTATCGAATCTGAATATGTAAGAGACACAAAAAACACACAACAAAGTTCTAATACTTACTAATGGGTTTGCTAAGTACAGTAAGAGCTCAGCTATCAGAACCCTCATCTGGCAACAATTCCTAACCAGAATCTACCAAAATCCAGGAATCAAACAAATACAAAAGATACTTCGAAGAAACACAAGCATTGTCACATCTTCTATGTGTCAATTTGATACACTTATCAAATAGGAATACCTTAGCCTTTTACTCAACACCTAACATATTTAATCATTACATTTTCGCCTCAGAGTCGATTAGAATCATCAAAGAAAGGCACTGTGGGTATCTGTCCCCTCCAAATCTCATGTTGAAATTTGTTCTCCCATGTTGGATGTGGGGCCTACTGGGAGGTATTTAGGTCTCCATGGTGGATCTTTCATGAATGTGTTGGAGCTCTCCTATTGGTTATGAGTGAGATTTATGTTTTTTCTGTGGTAATATATATCTGAAGTGTTCATACTGGGACAGAGGAGGATTCCTCTCACCCCTGAAATAGTAAGGCTGTGATTTATCTAGGTTGGTTGTCCACTCCTCCATCCTAAACCAGAGGCACATGTCTCAGAAAGTCCTACAACGTATATATATCACTTACTGTCCTTCAGTTGCACATGTAAGAGCTGAAACCAGCAAGAACTACTGTCAGAGTAGAATTATCAGTTTACCTAAAGCTACTTTATTCTCTACAGTTATCTTGATATGTATCTGCTAGCTGTGTGACCTTAAGCAAGATACTTCTTTGTGCTTCTGTAAAATGGATCCAACAAGAACACATAGTAGGAATCTTATGTGGGATAAATAAGACACCACTGTAAAATATTTAGCATGGTAGCTGACACATGGCACACACTCAATAAAGTTATGTTTCGAAGTCAAAGAATTCAGAGAATTGCTATTATGTTATCAATAAGCACTTTTCAAAGCATCTAAAGAAGGATCATATTAACCCTACCCCTGGCCCTCATCCCACCCCAGGTCATCATAGACCAACTTTTCTGCATTGCACTGCTTGGAAGTCATGATAATTTCCAATTACTTTAAAAGTTCCAAAATGTGTGCCTTCAATTTCTGAACGTATGTCATTGTAGACCGCTATGTTTGTGGACCAACACCCACCCACAAAACATACTTTGAGTAACGCTTTAATAGAACACCATCATTGTCTCCTAAGACAGTAAAGTTAAAATAATGAATTGTCACCATCTTTTTTTTTATTCGAATTCTTTGAAATTATCTACATAGAATAGGTGGGGCTCCAGTGTATAAACACAAAATTGAATGTATAAATGCCGGCAATATGTGCATATTCAAGCAAATACATTCACTTGATCAGTTTCTATAATTGAAGAAAAAAGAATTTAGGGAGTCAGAATTATCAAAAATCATATATAAATTATCTCAAGGATTATGTATCAAAGTCTTTTCAACTTTATTTATATTCACTTGCCAGTGTCAATTCCTCCATCGGAAAAAAAAAAAAAAATAGGTGAAGTACTCTACGTAGCAGTGTAATGTTATTTAAAAAAATCAGAAGACTACAGTAAATTGCATCATTTATCAATATAGTTGATAGTAATTCTACACCAGACCTGCACTTGACACAGCCATGTAACTTATTACCAGTCCCTAGCCATCAGAACATGCACAGAAAAGTATTTTCAAAAGCACTTACCATTTATTCAAAGTGTTTTGAAGTACGAGAAGAGCTAAATTCCTAACGCAGTCAGTATATACTTCAAGCCAAGCACACTTAAAATCATACATGAATAGTTTTGACTACTAAAAGAAAAATAATAGTCAATAATTAATTCTACAATTACTTTTTATGTACACCAGTACAAAAATATTTGAAGTTTATAATATTGCATATAAATTACTACTTATAATGAAAATGTAACCAGTTGATTTTTTAGTAGTTTTGACTTACTATTTCTTAGAAAACAAAACCACCAACAAAACAAATACCTATTATGCTTTGAAATTTTAAATTAGGATGACTTCAAAGAAATTAACAGATGTTGTATTTATCTCCTTAAGTAGTTTCCTACTCTTGAAGTATAAACTCATTATATTTCTGCTAACAATAATATATATTACTTTATGTATAACGTGTTACATAATCTTAGAAGAATCAAGTTGAAAAGTTTTAAACTATTACCTAGTTAAAACTGACCATCAGTCAGTTTTTTCAGTAACAGAAATCTTCAAGTTTTGTGGCTGGGGAAATAAAAATGTAAACCGCACTGGATACCCCTACCCATCTACTAGAACAACAAAAGGAAACAAATAGGCAACACAAAGTGCTGGCAAGCATCCAGCACCACAAAAACTCGTACATTTCTAGTGGGAATGAGAATGATGCAGACCTTTTTAATAACAGTTCGAAAGTTCCTTACAGTCACTTATTACATAATTCAATAAATTTATACCTAGGTATTTTCCCAAGAAAAATGAGAATATATGTAAGATTGGAGAGTTGATACTATGTGTGGTTGTGACTGGGTAACAACTATGGTTTGTAACAAATACCAATAGCACCAAGGCGGCCTGCAATGCTTAGCTTTCTTTAAGTAAATATCATAGCAATTTTTAATGTTTTTTATTTTCTTTATTGAAAAACAAAAAAATTACATATTTACTGTGTAAAACATTATATGTTGAAACATATACATTGTGGAATGGCTAAATCAAATTAACATATGTATTACCTCACATAGTTATCATTTTTCTGATGAGAACCCTTAAAATCTACTGTTAGCATTTTTAACTATAGTCACCACATTGTACAAATGATTTCTTGAACTTTTTCTTCCTATTTACAGGAAATTTTTTGTCCTTTGACCAAAGTCTGCCCAAGCCCCACTCCCTCATCACCGCCCCAGCCTCTAGTAACCATCACTCTACTCTCTACTTCTATGAGTTCAACTTTTTATGATTCCACATGTAACTGAGATCATGTGGGGTTTGTCATTCTGTGCCTGGCTTACTTCACTTAACATAAAGTCCTCCAGGTTCATCCATGTTGTCACACCTGACTATTTTATGGCTGAATAGTATTCCATTGTGTATATATGCCGTTTTTTTTAATTCATTCATCCATTGACAGACACTTAGTTTGATTTGCTATCTTGGCCATTGTGAATAATGCTGCAATGACCATGAAAGTGCAAATATCTTTTCAATATACTAATTTCACTTCCTTTGGCTATATACCCTATAACAGGAATGCTGGATCTTATGGTAGTTCTGTTTTTATTTTTTGAGGAGGCTCATACAGTTTTTTATAATGACTACACTAATTTTACATTCACAGCAATAGTGTGTAAGAATTTCTTTTTCTTGGCTGGGCACGGTGGCTCACGCCTGTAATCCCAGCACTTTGGAAGCCCGAGGTGGGTGGATCACCTGAGGCTAGGAGTTCGAGACAAGCCTGGCCAACATGACAAAACCCCATCTCCACTAAAAACACAAAAATTAGCCAGGTATGGTGGCTGGCGCTTGTAATCCCAGCTACTCAGGAGGCGGAGGCAGGAGAATTCCTTGAACCCCGAAGGCGGAGGTTACAGTGAGCCAAGATGGTGCCACTGAACTCCAACTTGGGCAACAAGAGTGAAACTCCATCTAAAAAAAAAAAAAAAAAAAAACTTTATTTTTCTTTACATCCTCACCAACACTTATCTTTCATCGTTTTTAAAAAGCCTTTCTAACAAGTGTGAGCTGATAACTCCTTGGGGTTTTAATGTGTATTTCTCTGATCATTAGTGATGTTGATCATTTTTTCACACACCTGTTGGCCATTTTTATGTTTTCTCTTGAGAAATGTCTGTCCATGTTCTTGCCCCATTTTTTAATCAGGCTATTTATTTTCTTGCTATTGAGTTGACTTCCTTATATATTTTGGATATTCACTTCTTACCAGACTTTTGGTTTGCAAATATTTTCTCCCATTCCATAGAATGTCCCTCCATCCTGTCAATTGCTTCCTTTTTTAATGCAGATTTTAACTTTGATATAATTCCATTTGTCTGTTCTTGCTTTTGTTGCCTATTCTTTTGGGGTTATAGATAAAAAGAAATCATTATGCAGATCAATATCATGGAGCTTTTCCTCTGTATTTTTTCTGATGGCTTTATAGCTTGGCATGTTATTTCTAAGTCCTTAATTCATTTTGGATTTATTTTGGTATATGGTATGAGATAAGGGTCTAATTTCATTCTTCTGCATGTGGACACAGTTTTACCAACAAAATTTTATTTAAAAGATTGTCCTTCACACATTGTATATTCCTGGCATCTTTATAAAAAAAATCAGTTGGTCATAAATGCATGGATTTATTTCCAGTCTCTCTATTCTGTCCCATTGATCTATGTGTCTATTTCCATGCCAGTACCATGCTGTTTTTTTTATTACTGTAGCTTTGTAGTATATTTTAAAATCAAATGATGTAATAATTCCAGCTTTATTTTTCTTGCTCAAGATTGCTATAGGTATTTGTGGTCTTTTGTGGTTTCATATGAATTTGGGGATTGCACTTTATCTTTTCAAAAAACCAACTCTTAGTTTCATTGATCTTTTACATTGTTTTTCTACTCTATTTCTGCTCTAAGCTTTATTATTTCCTTCTTTTTACTAACTTCGGGGTTAGTTTGTTCTTTTTCTAGTTCCTTGGGGTACAGTCTTTGGTTGCTTACTTGATCTCTTATTTTTTGATGTAAGCATTTAGTGCTATAAAACTCCCTGTTAGAACTACTTTTGCTTCATCTCATAAGTTTAGTATGTTGTGTTTTCATTTTCATTTGTCTCAAGTTTTTTAAATTTCCCTTTTAATTTCTTCATTGACCCACTAGTTGTTTAGGAGTAAGTTGTTTAATGTTTACGTATTTGTGAATTTTTCCACAAATTCGAGGTGTTTTTGATACCCAATTTCATACCATTGTGATCAGAAATGATACATAATATAATTTCAGTATTTTAAAATATGCTAAGACTTATTTTGTTGCCTAACATATGATCTACCCTAGAGAACGTTCTGCGTGCACTTGAGAAATATGTGTATTCTGCTGCTGTTTGGTGAAATGTTCTGTATTTGTCTGTTAGGTCCCATTTGGTCTAAAATATAGTTTAAGTCTGATATTTTCTTGTTTATTTTGGATCTGGATGATTGGTTCACTGCTAAAAGCGGTGTATTAAAGTACCATATTATTGTATTGCAGTTTATTTCTCCCTTCAGTTCTATTAATTTTTTTTATATTTAGGTGCTCCAATATTGAATGTATCTACAATTGCTATATCATCTTGCTGAATTGACCCTTTTATCATTACAAATTACCTTCTTTGTAATTACCTTCACTTTACAGTTTTGACTTAAAGGCTATTGTATTTGATGTAATTTTTAACCTATGCTCTTTTTTGGATCTATTTGCATAAAATATCTTTTTCTATCTCTTCACTTTCAGACTACTTGTGTCCTTACAAGTGAAATGAGTTTCTTTTAGGCAGCAAATGGTTGTATTTTGGTTCTTATATTCATTCAGCCACTCTGTGCCCTTTGTTTGAAGAATTTATTTACATTCAAGGTAATTACTGATAAGCAAGAACTTACCACTGCCCTTTTGCTAATTGTTTTCCATCTTAAGTCTTTTTTCATCTTCTTCTCTTGCCGTCTTCCTGTGTAAGTGTTTTTCTCTAGTGGTGTCCTTTGGTTCTTTACTATTTATCACATATCCACAATAGGTTTTTGCTTCATGGTCACCATGAGGCTTATGACAATATCTTATAACAGGCTGTTTTAAGCTGATAACAACTTAACTTTGATCTCATACACACACACACACACACACACACACACACACACACACACACACAGTCCACATTTTTACTCCACTCTTTTTATATTTTGAATTTTGATGATATAATTCATCTCTTTTATATTGCATATCCCTTAACAAATTATTGTAGCTATTAATACTTTTAATAGTTTTGTCTTTTAACCTTCATACTGAAGATATAATGGCTTACATTCCATTACAGTTTTTGAGTATTCTTCTTCTGACTGTGTGCTTACTTTTACCTATGAATTTTATATTTTCATATGTTTTCATGTTACTAATTAGCAACCTCTTCTTTCAGCATGAAGAGCTCTCTTTAGCATTTACTGTAAGACAGATCTCATGGTAATGAAATACCTCAAATTTTGTCTGGAAAAGTCTTTATCTCTCCTTTATTTCTGAAGAACAGACTTTCCAGGCACAGTATTATTGACAGACGGTTTTTTTTTTTTCCTTCAGAACTATAAATATATCATCCCACTCTCTCCTAGCCTGTAAAATTTCTGTTGAGAAATCTGCTAGCCTATTGAAACTCCCTTAAATATTACTTGCTTCTTTTCTCTTGCTCCTTTCAGAATCCTCTCTGCTTTGATTTTTGACAATTTGATTATAATAGGTATTGGGCTAGGCCTGTTCAGATTGAACCTAATTGTAGACCTTTGAGATTCCTGTACCTAGATGTTTGTATCTTTCCCTAGGTTTGGAAAGTTTCCACTATTTTTTTTTTTTAAATAAGCTTTCAACACATTCGCCTTCCCTTTCTCTTTCTTGAAGTCCTTTGACTTGAAAATTTGCACTTCTGATGCTGTCCCACTAATCCCATAAACTTTCTTCATTACATTTCATTCTTTTTTCCTTTTGCTCCTCTGACTACATGTGTTCAAATAACCTGTCTCTGAGTTCAGATGTACTTTGACTTGATCAATTCTGCAACTGATTCTCTGTTGCTCTCTTTCTCTCCCCGCTTTTCTCTCTCTCTCTCTCTCTCTCACACGCGCGCGCGCGCACACACACACACACACACACACATTTTTCACTTCATTGATTGCATTAGCTCCAGAATTTCTATTCAATTTTTTAAACATTTATAACTCTATTAAATTTCTCATTTTGGTCATTTATTGTTTTCTTCATTTTTTTGAATCGTTTCTCTGGTTTTTTTTTTGTTTGTTTGTTTGTTTTTTAAGTTCACTGAGCTTACTTGAAACAGTATTTTGAATTCTTTTTCAGGCTACTCAAGCGTTTTTATTTATTTAGGATTATCACTGGCACTTTATTTCCCTTCAGAGATACCGTGTTTCCCTCATTGTCCTTGATTTTTCAGGCCATGCATTGGTATCTGCCCATTTGAAGAAGTATACACTTAATTATGTCTTCATAGGCTGGCTTTGTCTGAGAAAGCCCTTTACTTGCCAGCCCACTCAGAAATTATGGGCAGGCCTTCTGGCATAGTTTATCGGAAGGCTTGCTGCTGGAGTCATCTAGCTACTGGCTTGGTGCCTGGGTCTGCCACTGGGTGGTTCTGGATCCACTGGAATGGGCCTGTCAAGTGGGTCTACGGGGGTGAGCCTGGAACCTACACCCTTGAGAACTAACCTGACACCCATGTCCACAGGGGCTGACTTGGCACTGACGTGGGCTGTGAGTCTGAATCTGAAGGGGCTGGCCAGGCAGTAGGATGGGTCTGAAGTCTATGTCCTCTGGAATGGGCCTGGATCCTAAGTCTTCAAGGGTACACCTAGGCCTTAGGTCCACAGACTCTACTCTTCATGAAGCTTGGATATGTAAGAGTGTTGCTGGAGCCTCTGCTGGGGAGCCTGGAGCCTGTGTCCATGTGTGTTGACATAGTGCCTAAAGCCATGTGCAAATCCGGCATTGGAACAGGCATGACACCTAGGTCTGTATGGATCAACTTAGTTCTGGCCTCATCAGGATCCTAGGATGGGCCTCATGTCTGGAGGTGCAGGAGTTGTCCTACTGCTAGATGCACCTGGAACTTTCATCTGGAGGGGCTGGCCATGGGTGCTGGCCTAATGACGAGGGCTTTGGGGGTAGACTTGGGCTATGACAAGCCTAAAGCCTAGGGCCATAGGGGTCAGCCTGATATTGGGGGTGGTTTGGAGCCTGGAGTCATTGGAGTCAGCCTGGCCCTGAGCAGGTCCAAATGCTGGTGCCACTGGTATAAGCCCAGCTCCACTAGAGCTGGCCTGGCACTGAGGGTGGTCTGAAGCCTGGAGCCACTGAGGTTGGCCCAGTGGTAGGGAAGACCAGAGGTTGAGTTCAGCAGGCAGGCCTGGAGCCTGGTGCTATGTGATATAGCGAAGCCCTGGGGCAAGTGTAATAGCTCAGTCTGCAAGTTTCAGTCTGGCACCTGGGTCCACAGAAGCCTGCCCCATGCTGGTTTTTACTAGAGTGGCCTATGTTGGGGTCCAAGGCAAAGTCTAGTCCTCACTTCCCTGTCCTTCCCACATGCAGAGAGCATCCTTCTCCACACTGTGCTGCCTGCATTTGGGAAAAGGTTAATGCAGTTAATGTAAAACTGTTCTTTTTGACCTCTTCAATGCACCTTTTTTTTTTTTTCCTGTGCTACATCCAGGTGTTGTGATCTCTTACCTGGTTCCCTTAGCTCTTGTGAAAGTATTTTCACACATGAATGGTTGTTCAAATTAATGTTTCTGTGGGGAAACAAGAGTGGGAAAGTCCTATTTCTCTATCTTGCTCTTTCCCTTCTCCTATCACAGAAATTCTAGACTGCTTTCAGGCAAAAGCTATTACAACAAAAAATTAGAAATAGGTGTGTGCAGATACAGACATGTCAAGAATATGAAGGCATGTGGCCACAATACAATGACTTAAGACAAAATCTTTGCAGGATTTTTTCAGTAACAGGGCAATAAATGGAAAAATCCATATTCCAGATATTGTCCCTCTCAGAAAAACATATTTCTAGTTTGTGTCAACAAAATAAGCACATGCATTTATTTAAGGAATTAATGTGTTTTTGCATCAGGATGATATGAACTATGTAAGTTCAAATTTACTTCATCAAAAATACATGGCACACACAAAAAAAAATAATGTGACCTTTGGAGCAAACACACCTTCACCTTAACTACCCAAATGGATCTTCAGAGCACCAACTTTTAAAAAGATCTATTATTAAATGATATCCCTGTGTCCAATATCTTTTTTAGTCATTCCTTTGCAATTACCCTCAGAACTTCTTCAAAACCTACACGAAGTGGCAATCTTTATAATCTGAAAATTTCCAAAAGTAAAATCTATCTCAGAGCACAACAATTCACCATCTGGTTTTTATCCCAAGAAGGACTGGTTATGTAGTGAATCTAAGTTCATATAATAACTAGACAAGGAAACTATTTTAAAAGGGAAAACAAAGCTTTAATAAATACATACTTGTTTCCAGCACGGAGAATATAGTAAGGTGGGTAGGCACTTCACTCAGGCGAAACACTTAAGATATGCTCCTCAAACACACACACACACACACAATTAGCTATCAAGGTAAATAATAAAATAATGCAACCTTTTTACATAAGTTTTGATTTTAGAAATCTAAATTTGATTATTTTGTTAATCGCAATTTTTTGCACCAATTTAAAAAAATTAAATCAAAGTTAATGCAAAAAATTATGATTAACAATATATCAAATTTTAAACAAACCCATCGTTCAAATCCGCACTAGTATAAGTCACTTCACTTGCCTGATTATTTGTTGGTAGAAGAGAAAAGAAACCCCAAAGGCATACAGAGGAAGAGTAAATCATCAGATTACCTTGTCATTATATCTTACCTCATGGAGACAGGTATCATGAGCTCAACCTGAGCTGTCGGAGGAGAGATTCAAGATTTTACACAAAGGAGGGATCCAACCGCACTTCTCCAACACTACTGGGAATACAAATGTGGTTTTGTAGATGGTAAAATTCAAATTGCACCAGCTTGTTCCCCAAACTAGGTAGTATAGAATTTCAGACTCTTGCAATTACCCTGCAAGGATAGCTCATGTGTAGTCAGGAAGAGAACTTCCTCAGGGACTGCCTTACACATACTCGAAGTTGGAGCTGGAGAACGTTATATTACACCTACATTCACATACAAAATTCTCTTTGAACCTGTGGTGATCACCGGTCTCTCACACTCCACATACAGGCTTAAAGGCAGTAGAGGGACTAGGCAGGGGTACCTTTCTTAATCTAGCAGCTGTTTTAAAATAATATCGCTCTAATAGTACGAATGCTCATTCTGATAGTATGCTTGCTCATTCTACAACCTCCACTTGGTTTCTGTAATACCATCCTTTTCTGTTCTGCTCCAAACTAACTATATCATTCCCACTGGACTGCTCCCCATCCCTATTCATTTGCCATCATTCTAGAAATATGTGGTTTTGAGTCACATGATAGCTGTATTCTAATCGTTCAACTCTTATCCACACATTCTGTGCTGAGTCAATCTTGGTATTTCTTTATCTGCAGAAAAGAATGATGGGGTCCTCAGACAGTAACTTGGGTTGGGTGGCTGCAAGGTCTGAATTGGATTTTCTGTTTCTCATGTAGTATTCCTGCTGAGTCAGACTTCTTCTAGTAGGGTTAATGGAGGAGCTAACTTACCTCAGAGGGGTATTGAAAGGAACAGTCAGCATGATTAACACTGAGACTGGCAAAACACTGGAAATGAAGACCAGTTCTCCTCAGCATGTCAGGTAAAACTGAGACTATCATTTCAAATAATTCAGCCTCTTTACCTTTGTTACACCCACAATTATCTGAGTTAATTTTGTCATTTTTAGAGGGTCATTCAAGGTCAGGACACACTGGATTCGTAACCACAAAATCTCAAGAATGCAAACAGGTCTCTGCATCACTCAACTTCCCGGTGGAATTGCACTGAAATTTTCTGACATTATTCACCATCCTATTCCCACGGGTCTGAGTAGGAGAGTCTTCATTCCAAAGTGTGTGTTTTATGCTGAGTCCCAGAGCTCCTCCTCCTCCTAGCCACAACATCTTAGCCCCAGGCTCTCTTAAAAGTTTGTTCTTACTTGGAGTCCAGCAACTACACTGAGTCTCTTTTTTTTTCTATTGATAAATAGACATCCTCGTGTCTCTCCTATATAGTTTATGCATTCATTTAACAAATGAATTCAGTGCCAGACACTGTAAAAGAAATTTACAACACTCAATAAGGCTAGGGGTATATCTGCTTTCATGGACTGTATTTTTAGAAATAGCTGGTGCTTTACTCCATGGCTACTATGACTTTTCCTTCAGATATAAGTGTCTTGGACAAAATGCACCCTACCATCCTCATTTCTCTCCACAGCCCACTGAATTCTAGCTTTCATTTCCACACAATCCCATTATGTCATCAAAACTGGTCACACATTTTGTTTCAATCCAAGTAGCAATTTTAGTTTTATGTATCATTTATCCTTTTGCCTTCTCCTGGCCTCACTGAAGCACTTATTAATATTAACAATTCCATCATTCTAGAACCTCCACTTGGTTTCTGTAATACTATCCTTTTCTGTTTTGTTCCAGCCTCATCGGTCACTCATTCTTGACATCCTTTCTAGTTTTCTGCTTCCTTACTCCTCCTCATTTTATCCTTTACATAATAGGATTCATTGGGCTCCATTTTAAGCAATTTTATTCACTCTTTCCAAAGTGTCTTTATCTAGTTCTTCACCTATAATTGGGTGTGGATTTGTAATCAATTTCAAACTTGAATTTCCCAACTGCTTTACTGACATATTTATTTAGATCTTCATTTTAACCGTAACATGCCCCAAACTAAATATATCATTCCCACTGGACTGCTCCCCATCCCTATTCATTTGCCATCATTCATCATCATTTCCATGTAGGAAATGGCACCATCATAAGCCAGAAACAAGGGTGTCTCCTTCGGAGTCATTCCATGTCACGTCTTGATTCTTCTTTATACCCACCGTTCCTGTCTGAGTTCAGGCTATGTCCATTTCCAATAAAAATTCCTACAAGAAACTCTAGTTGATCTTTTTGCCTCTAATCTTATTTTCTTCTAATCCTTCTTTTCCACAATGTTTTCATAGTGATATTTTATGAAGGCAAATTTGATGATGCTATTCCTGCTATTCCCCTGTTTGAAACACTTTAAAGATTCCTCCTACCATGTATATAGCTTAGCATGACATACAAGCCTCTTCCTATATGACTCCCCAGCTGCCTATCCAGCACTGAATATTAACTGGCCACCCTCACTGCTGACATTCAGGTCACACGTCCCAAATTTGCTAAACTGTTTCTCAGGTCTCTGGGTCTTTCCATAGCTAGTCTCTACTCAAACAGTCATCCCATGCTCCTCATCCTTTTTTTCCTTGTCTTTTCCCACACATCTTTTCAAACCTGGCTCAAGTTTTCCCATCAGAAGCCTTCTCTGACTCTTATACCCAGCCCTCACCACTGCCTTATCTAACTCTGATTCTGATGCTCATTTAGTCTGTTCTGTGTTTTTGCCTTTTACTATGACTTATAATTTTTTCTTGACAAGCAGACATAATGTACTTGGTAACAGTAACTGTGATAATAGGCCTTTAGTAAAGTGGTAAACAGGTGCTGAGTGGGGCCTATATTTCGGTTTTAGTCTCTTTGTGAGCTTGTGTCCCTGAACTATGAACTTCACAAGTGCTTCTCAGTATTTCCCTCCCTTAGGTTGGGCAGGATGGCTAGACAGGGCTGCAGTTGGGTATTTCCCTTTTCCCACGTGGAAGGCTACAGAAGGCTGGAGCTGGGTATTTTCCTTCTCCCAGATCAGTTAGGCTCTGATAAAACCTCAATACTTTAGGCTCTGGTAAAATAGTTTCCCCTAAGGCAGGCCTTGTTAAGAATAGAATGCTGTAGTATATTTCCAAATGCTTACTTTTCGCCTCCTTCTGCCAGAACCATGAAGGGATTTTTCTCTACTCTTTACTATGAGAACTTGGTTGAACTCCTGGAAATAAAATTCACAAAAGACCCCAATAACTAGGTCCCCCTAGAATTTTTATCTCTCAGCCTTTTTAATTCAAGTCTTTAGCAATTTGTCAACTATACTTAGGTTTTTCTACCCTGGCAGCACTGGTTACTGTGCTTGTGGATTTCTGCTCTGGTTAACTGTCATTCTCTGTATTTGTCTATCTGTGTCTCCAATTTTAGAAGCAGCGGTTTGCCCTGTGACCTCACTTTTCTCAATGGATATAAGAAAAGTTGTTGGTTTTTCAGTTTGTTAAGTTTCGTGCTTCTTAGAATGGGATGATGAATTCCAAGCTCTACAGGCCAGAGCAGGGGCTTGCCCCTGCCTTTAAAAATTTTTTCTTCATCATTTTGACACTACCTTAAGTGAAGTTAATAGTAAGATACTGATTATTAACATAATTTCTTCTTGCTGTGTATTTCAGATTGCTAAATCAGGAGAAAATTTTCCTTCTTATTTGAAAACATGTATATTCTGATGATCTAAAAATGTAGAACAGTTTTTTGAGAACTCCTAAATTGATTTTTGCTTAGTCTCCAAGAATTGCATTTGCTGGGTAAGAGTCAGTTCAAGTCATAAAACACGTAAGTTAAATGCATTCAGAGCTCTCTCTCTGTAAAAAAAAAAAAAAAAAATTAAAAAAAAAAATCTTGTGAAGCTCTGACATTGCCTTGTAGAACCACTTTTAAACTGCTCAGTACCTTTGGTCTTAAAGTTATATTAGGTTTTAGTTCACACATTTTTTATACAAAAATTTCCAGTAATAGAATGCCATGTATCCTCAGGGAGGGAAAAAATATTTTCAGGGAAATCCAGAATTTGCCTGCCATTAGAAACTTTGTTTTAAAAACATGATGCTACCCTTAAAATTTCTTTTGTTTAAGACTAAAGAATGCTGGTAAAATTAAAATATTCATAACTTGGTTTGTACTTGGCAGGATGATTTGTGAATGACTTTGTATACCTATTTCAATTCTGTTTTAGTGACTAATTCCTGACTTTCCCACATGTGGCAAGCATTGTGCTAGGTATTTGGAAAAGCAAGTTAAATAAGATCTAGATTCTTCATCTAGAGGACATGTTTAATAGAATAAGACAGAAAATAAAAGAAATGATGAGAGTACAGGATGCTGTGTGTAACAATGGAGGTTTGTACAAGGTATGCGGTAGGCACATAGAAGGGAATGATTAGCACTGTGAATAGAACAGAGTGAGTAACTATTTAAATTACAGCAAATCCTGTAGGCTAAAAGTCAGGAAAACCATTACTTCAAAGTGCATATATTGAGTTCTTACAATTTAATGAATACCAGGTAAAGTTTTAGATAGAGACATACAAAAAAATGAGATACGAACCATGACAACAAGAACTTTAAGGTCTGTTAAAGGAAAACCAACAAAAAAAAAGTGAATAGGTAATTATATTACATAAAATTGTGTGATAAAAATGTAACTCAAAAACCATAGAAACATTTCATTTCGTATGAATTATCCAATTTCAGGTATTCTGTTACAGGCAACAGAAAATGAACTCAGACACCTAGATAGAGGGGCAAATTAAGAATTGCATCGGACTTCTCCACAGGAAATATGCAAGCAAGGAAATATTTAAAGTGTTGAGAGGAAGAAAGCACAACCTAGAGTACTGTGCTTTGTGAAATTATCCTTCGAAAGTGAAGAAGAAATAAATACTTTTTTAGATAAATAAAAAATTGAGAAAATTTATTGACAGTAGATCTGGCTTACAAGAACATTAGAAGAAGCGCTTTTGCAGCTTATTTTTTATTTGTAAAGTATTTCACAGAAAACAGTTCATTCAAAATAAGAATGGCAAGATTATATACATGTATATGAACATATTATGTATATAAATAAATATATCCTTGTCACTTTATTTTGAATATATATATATGTATTATATATGCTTATGTAGAATTGAGATGAATGATAGTAAAGACACAAGGGACAGGAGGAAGAAATAAAGATAATTTGGTTATTATAAGATACTTACACAACCCATGAAGTGGAATAGTTTCATTTGAAAGTTGACTTGGATTAGTTGTAAATATAAATTGCAAGCTCCAGGGTAACCACTAAAAGAAATATAACTAATGTGCTAAAAAAGAAAAATGGAATCATGAAATTCAAAATTAAAATCACAGAAGAAAGAAAAAAGTGCAAGACAAAACTAAGAACAAAAATAAGGGCAACACATAGAAAACAGTAACAAATATGGTAAATATTAATCCAAATATATCAGTGATCACTTTGAACATCAATGGGCTGAATGCACCCAGTAAGAGACAGAGATTGTCAGAGTGGATCAAAACACAAGTTCAACTATATGTTGTATTTACATATAAACATGCATATAGATTGAAAGCACAGAAATGGAAAAAGATATACCATGCTAATGTCAGAGGCATTCGAACCAGTGCGACTCCATTTTGAGTAAGGGTTAGGAAAATGAGGCTGAGACTTGCTGGGCTATATTCCCAGAAAATTAGGCATTCCTAGCCTCTAGATGTTTATGGATAAGGGAATGAATTAATAATGTTTACTAAAACAGACCCAGACTTGAGAGTGTCCAAATATCCTGATATCTGGAGAACGAAGACATTCCTAATTCTGCTTTAAAGATAATAATATTGATTC
>NW_012109175.1:334163-336352 GCF_000951045.1 Mandrillus leucophaeus
TATATAAATAAATATATCCTTGTCACTTTATTTTGAATATATATATATGTATTATATATGCTTATGTAGAATTGAGATGAATGATAGTAAAGACACAAGGGACAGGAGGAAGAAATAAAGATAATTTGGTTATTATAAGATACTTACACAACCCATGAAGTGGAATAGTTTCATTTGAAAGTTGACTTGGATTAGTTGTAAATATAAATTGCAAGCTCCAGGGTAACCACTAAAAGAAATATAACTAATATGCTAAAAAAGAAAAATGGAATCATGAAATTCAAAATTAAAATCACAGAAGAAAGAAAAAAGTGCAAGACAAAACTAAGAACAAAAATAAGGGCAACACATAGAAAACAGTAACAAATATGGTAAATATTAATCCAAATATATCAGTGATCACTTTGAACATCAATGGGCTGAATGCACCCAGTAAGAGACAGAGATTGTCAGAGTGGATCAAAACACAAGTTCAACTATATGTTGTATTTACATGTAAACATGCATATAGATTGAAAGCACAGAAATGGAAAAAGATATACCATGCTAATGTCAGAGGCATTCGAACCAGTGCGACTCCATTTTGAGTAAGGGTTAGGAAAATGAGGCTGAGACTTGCTGGGCTATATTCCCAGAAAATTAGGCATTCCTAGCCTCTAGATGTTTATGGATAAGGGAATGAATTAATAATGTTTACTAAAACAGACCCAGACTTGAGAGTGTCCAAATATCCTGATATCTGGAGAACGAAGACATTCCTAATTCTGCTTTAAAGATAATAATATTGATTCCTGCAAAATGTAGTAATTAAGAAAATTCTTTATCATAAACCCTTGTAGCAGAGCACATCTCCCCAAGGTCTATTTTTAACCTGTATATATACAAGCGTTGTACCGAGGGTGGACATGCTCCTCCTCTTACTCTCAGGAATGTCCTACTCTGTCTATGGAGTAGCTGTCGTTTCAGCACTTTACTTTCTTAATAAACTTGCTTTTACTTTTCACTGTGGACCCGCCTTGAATTCTTTCTTGCACAAGATCCAAGAACCCTCTCTTGGGGTCTGGATGGGTACCCCTTTCCTGTAACACTAGCACTAATCAAAAATAGTAGGGAGAACTATGTTAACTTCAGACAATGCAGACAAGCTTCATGATAGAAGACAATGCAGACAGCAGACCAAGGAAAATTTTCAGAGACAAAGAGGGACATTACGTACTGATAAAGAGATTAATTCTCCAAGGAGATATATAACAATCATTAATGTATATGTGCCTAATTTAAAAGTTTCAAAATACATGTGGCAAAAACTGACAGAAATGAAAGGAGAAATAGATGAAGAGACTATTATAGTTGAAGACTTCAACACCCCTCTATCAGAAATGTACAGATGATACAGCAAGCAGAAAATCAGTAAGAACATAGTCAAACTCACGAACACCATTAATCACCTGGATGTAATTGACATCTACAGACTACTTCATCCAACAACAGCAAAATACACATTTATTTTAAGCTCACATGCAATATTCACCAAGACAGACCACATTCTGGGCCATAAAACACACCTAAACAAATTTAAAAGAATACGAATCATGCAATGTCTACTTTCAAACCACAACAGAAATAAACTAGAAATCAAAAACAGAAAGATAACTGGAAAACCTCCAAATAGCAGGAGATTAAACAACATGCTGTAAACAACACATAGATCAGTGGATTAGAGAAGAAATCTCAAGATAAATTTTAAAATGTTTTGAACTAAATGAAAATAAAAACAAAACATCAAAATGTGCAGGATATAACAAAAGCAGTATTTAGATGGAAATTTAAAGCATTGAATGCATATAATAAAAAAAAAAAAAAGATCTAAATCAATATTCTAAGTTTTACCCTAGGAAACTAGACACAGAACAGCAAATTAAACTCAAAGCAAGCAGAAAACAAGAAAAAGTAGAGGCCAGATGCAGTGGCTCACACCTGCAATCCCAGCACTTTGGGAGGCCAAGACAGGCAGATCACCTGAGGTAAGAAGTTTGAGACTAGCCTGGCCAAGAGAGCAAAACCCCATCTCTACTAAAAATACAAAAAATTAACTGAGTATGGTGGCTCACGCCTGTAATCCCAGCTACTTTGGAGGCTGAGTCAGGAGAATTGCTTGAACCTGGAATGCGGCAGTTGTAATGAGCCGA
>NW_012109175.1:336402-337777 GCF_000951045.1 Mandrillus leucophaeus
ATCTAAATCAATATTCTAAGTTTTACCCTAGGAAACTAGACACAGAACAGCAAATTAAACTCAAAGCAAGCAGAAAACAAGAAAAAGTAGAGGCCAGATGCAGTGGCTCACACCTGCAATCCCAGCACTTTGGGAGGCCAAGACAGGCAGATCACCTGAGGTAAGAAGTTTGAGACCAGCCTGGCCAAGAGAGCAAAACCCCATCTCTACTAAAAATACAAAAAATTAACTGAGTATGGTGGCTCACGCCTGTAATCCCAGCTACTTTGGAGGCTGAGTCAGGAGAATTGCTTGAACCTGGAATGCGGCAGTTGTAATGAGCCGAGATCACGCAGTGCACTACACTCCAGCCTGGGCGACACAGCAAGACTCCATCTCCCAAACAAAAAAAAGAAAGAAAGAAGAAAAAGAAAAAGTAGAGATGGTATCAATAATATTTAAATAAATAGGAAAAAAACCACAAATATCACAAGCTAATTCTTTGAAAAGATTAATAAAATCAATATACCTCTGTGACATTGTGATATAATAAGAAATATATATTTGGTCTCTGCCTCTCGTTCCTGACAGGAAGGTCCTAAGTCCCTTGAAATTTCCTAAACAGGAGCATCTTTTGTTCTAATTAGGTGGATCTTGGTGGGCTCTTACATAGCCTCAGGATAAGGGCTGGTTACCAGGAAAAATGATCATGTGATCAGATGGTAGGAATTTGAAGTCCTACTCACCAATCTCAGAGGAGGAGAGAAGGGTTGAAGGTTGAGATGACCAATGCTGGCTAATGGTTTAATTAATCATGCCTACATAATGAAGCCGTGACAAAAACACAAAAGCACAGGGTTCAGAGAGTTTCCAGATTGCTAAACACATGGAGTTTCCTGGAGGCTTGTACACTGAGAGGGCACAGAAGCTCCATGCCCCTTTCCTTCCAGACCTTGCCCTACACATCTCTTCATCTGGCTGTTCATCTGAATACTTTGTAACATCCTCTATAATAAATGTGTAAATATAAGTAAAGTGTTTTCCTGAGTTCTATGAGCTACTCTATCAAATTAAACTCAAGGAGGGGGTCATGGAAACCTCAGTTTATAGCCAGTTGGTTAGAAGCACAGGTCATAACCTGGGACTTCCAACTGGCATCTGAGATGGGGGCAGTCTTGTAGGACTGAGTCCTTACCCTGTGGGATCTGATGCTATCTCGTAGATAGTGTCAGAATCAAGTCACATTATAGGACACCCAATTGGTGTCCTCTGGAGAATTACTTGATGTGTGCCTGGGAAAAAAATGCACACATTTGGTGTCAGAAGTGTCCCACTGAGTAGTGCATGACAGTATGATAAACACTCTTTTTTTCTATGTCTTACAGCCAGGCTAACT
>NW_012109175.1:338817-341145 GCF_000951045.1 Mandrillus leucophaeus
GAAACACAAAATTCTGATGAAAAAAATTAAAGAACTAAATAAATAGAAAGATATTCATCTTTATGAACATGAAGACTTGGTATTTTCAAGATCTCAGTTCTTGCCAACTTGATTTATAGATTAAAAGTAATTCCATTCTAAATCCTAGCCAGTTATTTTGTGGATATCAAAAAGCTTATTCTAAAATTTATACAGAGAGGCAATAGATCCAGAATAACCAACACGATATTGAAGAAGTTGGAGAACTAACAATACTCAGACTGAAAACTTGCTGTAAAACTGCAGTAATCAAGACAGCATGGCATTGGTGAAAGAACAAACAAATAGATCAATGGAACAGAATAGAGAGTCCAGCAGTAAACCCACATTAGCATAGTCAACTAATCTCTCACAAAGAAACAAAAGCAGCACAATGAAGAAATTACAGTCTTTTTAGCAAATGGTGCTGGAGCAACTGGACATCGTGAAAACAAAACTGAACACAGAGCTCACATCCTTCACAAAAATTAAGTCAAAATGGATCACAGACTTAAATACAAAATGCAAAATTATGAAACTCCTACAATAAAACAGAGGAAAAAATCTAAAAAACCTTCGGTTTGGCAATCACTTTTTAGATACTATACCAAAGACACAATCCATGAAAGAAGAAACTGATGTGCTGGATTTCATTAAAATTAAAATTTTTTGCTTTGCCAAAGATGCTATCAAGAGAAAGAAAAGAAAAGCCACAAGTTGGAAAAAAATATATGCAAACAAGATACGTGGATCTTTATCCCAAAATATACAAAGAACTCTTAATATAGCTGTTTCTTGATTTACAATGGGATTACTTCTCAATAAATCCATTAAAAGTAAACAAATCATAAGTCAAACAATCTTAAGTCCAGATGGTTACTGACTTAAGATACTATTGGGTTATGTCCCAATAAACCCAATGGAAAGTTGAAATTTTTAAGTCAAACCGCTCTACATTTGGGGACCATCTGTACTCAACAATAAGAAAACAAACAAACTGATTAAAAACTGGGCCAAAGATCTTAATAGATTTCCCATCAAAGAAGATACACAGACGGAAAATAAGCATATGAAAGATGCTCCACATCATATGACATCAGAGGAATGAAAAATAAAAGGACAATGAGATGCCACTGCTGAGTTATTAAAATGGCCAAAATCCGTATTAGTATCAGTATTAGATAACAAAAATGCCAGCTAGCATATGAAACAACAGGCACTTTTCACTATTGCTGGTGGGAATACAAAAACAATCTTGTTCCTTGTTATTTACTCAAAGGAGTTGAAAACTACATTTACATACCACCTGCATGTGGATGTTTATAGCAGCTTTATTAATAACTGCCAAAACTTGAAAGCAACCGATATATCCTCCAGTAGGTGAACATACAAATTAACTGTGGTGCACCTAGACAATGGAATATTGTTTAGCACTAAAAACTGCACTATCAAGCCGTGGAAAGACATAGAGAACATTTAAATGTATATTACTAACTGAAATAAGTAGATCTGAAAAGGCTACATATGATTCCAACTATAAGACGTACTGGAAAAATCAACACTGTGGAGACAAAACTATTGTTAAAAGGTCAGTAGTTGCCAAAGGTTAGAGGAGAGGAAGGGATGAATAGTCAGAACACAGAATTTTTAGAGCAGTGAAACTACTTTGAATGATACTATGGTGAATATATGCCACTACTCACTTCTTCAAATTCATGGAACGTACAATACTGAGAGTGAATCCTAATGTAAAAACTTTGGACTTTGGGTGAAAATGTTGTGTGTCAATGTAGATTCATCAACTGTAACAAATGTACCAATCTTGTGGGGGAGATGCTGATAACGGGGAAGGCTATGCATGTATGGGAGCAAGAGGTATGTGAAACCTCTGTACCTTCTGCTCAATTTTGCTGTAAGCCTAAAACTGTTATTTTTTAAGTGTATTATATTTTTAAAATGCAATGTCAGTTCAACTTGAAATTTTAGGATGTCTTCATAGGTACAAGTTTGACCTAATTGGTTGCCACAAAATCATGGGCAAAACCTAATATTTATTGCATCACAGATAGACATATGGATAAAAAGGAGTCGAGAATTATTTCTTATGATCAGATCTTTTTTTTTTATTTTTTTTTATTTTTTTTTAAATTTATTTATTATTGTTATACTTTAAGTTGTAGGGTACATGTGCATAACGTGCATGTTTGTTACATATGTATACTTGTGCCATGTTGGTGTGTTGCACCCATCAACTCGTCATTTACATCAGGTATAACTCGCAGTGCAATCCCTCCCCCCTCCCCCCTCCCC
>NW_012109175.1:345906-348624 GCF_000951045.1 Mandrillus leucophaeus
GTCCGGCACTCCCCAGTGAGATGAACCCAGTACCTCAGTTGAAAATGCAGAAATCACCCGTCTTCTGTGTCGCTCGCGCTGGGAGTTGGAGACTGGAGCTGTTCCTATTCGGCCATCTTGCTCCGCCCCCCCCTTATGATCAGATCTTTTAGTTAGAAAGACTTACACACAAAAATGCCTAGACAAGTCAAGCCTAATTTCCATTGACTTCAGTTATTTAGATAATTGTCAAATAATTCATTAGTTACATATACAGTGAGTAAAAACAATTAAAGTAAAACATGATCTGTAACTATAAAACTGTGTATGCCACAAATAATATACACTTCCGTGTTACAATGAAGTATACTGTGCCATACTAAGATTGTTAGAAGATAATTTTCATAATAATGTTTAATGTCCTACATGGCAAAGAGTTTATTTAAGTCATCAATTGATGAGAGTAAGAAGATGTTATAACTAGTCCAAAGGAGAATTCAAAGAATGAATATATATGGGAAATCAGGAATACTTGAGTTGACAAATAGATAAAAACTAGTTGCTATCCATGGGGCAATAATTCATTGAACTTATGTGCATACAAGTTATTTGCATTTGTATGAACAAGCAAAATTTGCATCATCATCAATTTTCTATATTTGCAGACACTCAGTAATGACTTCTGCTAATTTCAAAGACTTTCACATTTTTTTCTGACAGTAAACAATTTTGCTCTCTTTTGTTAAAAAGACTAAACAGTATCTCCTAGACTTTGTACAAAAATAAGATGTCCTTATCTGTTCATTCCCATTTTTCCCCAGCCGACCAAACTTTATTCTTTTTATAAGCATAATTTCAGAAACTATAAGAAAAATTATCCTTACCCAACATCTGCAAGAACTCTTCCACCAGCTGACTGATGTGTGAATTTCTTACATAGGGAATGTCAAAGACTAAAACAAAGACTACCCAAGGAGAAAGAAAAAAAACCCCTCAGTTTATTAACTTGCCAGACAAGAGAACATACACAAATGTCAAACTTCACTAAGTAGATCACCTAGGAGTGGGAGGTACTCAAGGGCTTCAAGAAAGGTAGATTGGAAAACCTAGCATGAGATAAATCCTCAGGTCTGCACATAATTGGTTGAAACAAATCCCATCATCCATTGGTCAAAAACAGTTTTCCATTAAGTCCAATAAGAGTCCGGTATACTGGAGTCATTCAAACTTCATGATTCTTAGCTGCTTAAAAAAGTTAGTGTTTAGCTTTGATATCTCCTGAGCAGATGTTGAAATAAATGGAAAATTTTCATTCTCGCAGTATAGCCTCTTAGGTCAGAAGACAGAAAAATATGGCTGTGGGCCAAGTCTAAAACCCTTTTTAGTATGGCCTGTGATCTAAGAATGGTTTTTACATTTCTAAACGGCTGTAAAAAAAAATCAATAAAAGAAAAAATCTGCCACAGAGACCATATGTGGGTTACAAAGCCTAAAATATTTACCATCTGGCTTTTTACAGAAGAAATTTGCTGACCTCTGTCTTAGATCACAATGTGAGATAAGGTTTCTGTTCCAGATATCCCTAAATATACAAAATGGAATGAATTTTATAGTAAGATACTAACATAACAGCCTTTTCTAAATTATAAAGGATAGAAGATGTAAGTTACAGGGAAGCACTAATTTCCTAGAAGGAAAGTGAATTTTTTAAAAACTCATAGAAGGGATGTCAAACATGGAAAGTGGAGTTAGTCAGGCAAACATCACAACTGGCCTAGTGGGCAAGGATTAGAAAAAGAAAGAGAACTAACAGGAAATTAATGAAGGTGAGTTAACTCATTATGCAAGTAACATCTTGTGTAACATCTCTCTAACAACTAACCACAGCGCATGCTCATTTGTAGACAGAAGAGGAAAATCACAGTAAGAATAAAAGCCAACTCACCCTAAATAGTACTAGCCTGTATTAAACTTAAAAATACAGACTAAGAGTGTAAATTTAAGGATAAATTGAAAAGTTTTTGTAGAAGCAGGTGCCCCATCTACTACAAAGTCTAGGTTTAGGAGAGGGGTAATTAGGTAGACCTTTTGAATCAAAGTATTATGAATCATCGCGGTCCCATGTTAGGAAAGCCATGTTTTGGGGTGTTGCTGTGTGGGTGGCCATACTTCAGCTTTTCAATTAGGCAAGCACTGGGCAGGTTGGAGGTAGAATGGCTACGCTATCACTCAATGGTCCTTCTGGGATCATTGCCTCCAGTCAGGTCTGCATGCTATTAGCATACAAAATGGCTAAGATAGGGTGTGTCAACAGTGAAGAAAAAGTATGGTTTCTCTTGCAGACCTGCGCATCTAGTCTCTTATTCCTTATCCTAAGGGCTTTTTCTGCCTCAGCTTATCTCTTTCATTTCTTCTACAACTATTTTCGTTACAGTTTTCATCTACCCATCACTAAACCAGTATAACATCCCCATGACAGGCTCTCATGTTTCTTTCACACAGAATAGTCTTCTTTATTATCATTCTTTTCATAATTGTTACAGAATTTGCTGTGGTTCCTAAGAAATATACAACTCTGAGGACAGGAAGAGAGATGAACAAAAATGCTTCAGCTCGCTCGCTCTCTCTCTTTTCTCTCTCTCCCCCACCACCTCCCCCTCCCAAAATCTGCATCTCTTATCAGTGCTTGACAATTAGTTATTATTTAAAAAACAAAACAAAACAAAAAACTGTTAAACA
>NW_012109175.1:348674-354829 GCF_000951045.1 Mandrillus leucophaeus
CTGCCCTTTCTCTCCCTTTCTTGGTCCAAAGAAAGGACTGAAGAGTTATTTTTAAAATAATATAACTGTACTCCAAACCAAGAAAAGGTGTTATTAAGAGATCAAAAATGTTAAAGTAGAAGATATGAGAAGATGGGAATTCTTACACCTCATGACAGAGATGGAATTTCTGATGGGCAATCTAATAAAATGGGTCAGAATTTGAAATATGTATATCCTCTGATCTAGAAGTTTTAGGAATTTGTCCCTAAAGACACAATAAGAGAAGTGCTTGAAAGTATAATAAGGATGTTTACTGCCATAATGTGTATACTAGTGAAATAAGGGAGAAAACCTACAAAAATTGATGACATAAATCATGGTACTTTCATATAAAAAACATGCTGAAATCATTAAACTGACAAGGCTTATATTTATGTTTGATGTAGAAAGGGCAGCCATAATGCCTATGTTGTTCAATCAAAAAGCAGGTTTAGCCAGCATGTGTAGTGTATACTAATAATTCGCACAATCAGAAGAAATGGATTTTCACATTCTATTTCTTAGATCGCATTATGATGTGAACTTCTTACAGTGATCATGTATTACTTTTGTAATAAATTTTAAAAAATAATTGTACCATTATTCACAGTCCTCTGCAACCCAACACAAGCTGATCCCATTGCTGCTATTTTTCCTTCCACTTCTCCCTCACTACAAATTGGTTTAGCACTGCAAAACTATGCTTTTCAATGTCCTATCTTTTACAGTTTTTTCTCAGGGTTTTTCCTGTCTGAAATGCTCTCTGCCCCAGCCTTGCCCTTTTCCCTTCTGTTGATCTTTCAAGACCTATCTCCAGAAGTCTCCTTGATCAGTCCATCTAGAGTCAATCATCCAAGTCTTTCAACCCCTATGGTACTTTCAGTCTGGACTAAGGCTTCTTAAAATTTGAGGTCCATATCTCCCATGGATGGGTTTTCCTAAGTTCATGAATGCAGAGAAATAGTAAAGAAATATTAGTATACATATATGTCCATTTCTTTAAACAGAGTCCACAGCTTTGAGCAGATTTTCAAAAGAGCACAAACATAGCCATTTGTCTAAATACCTTTAATTTACCAATGTCTCATGTTCAGCTTTATGATATTACTTTTACTATTTTCTTAAAATGTCACTTAAATCCTATTACTTACTTTTAAACATATCTGTTTCGTCTCTCCAAACATTAAGAAAATTGAGAATAAGAACCAAGGTATACACTTTTTTCAATCCCTGATCAAAACTTCCACAGTTCAGAGAACACAGGTGGAATTTTTAAAATGTATGTTGATTTGATGAGAATTTGTACCCACAAGAAAATGTGTAGTCAATCATGCAAATTAATAGACCCAAAGCTTGAAAGAAAAATAATCTGTAGGGGAAAGAACCAAAATAGATACCTTGTCCTCAGTTCTGAGACAGCAGTTCTTCAAGGTCTTGCTGACCCTTGATAATCAGATGACTTACCATCAGGACAAAGGAAAACACAAAAATACCTGAACAGGGCTGGGCGCAGTGGCTCACGCCTGTAATCTCAGCACTTTGGGAGGCCGAGGCAGGCAAACCACCTGAGGTCGGGAGTTTGAGACCAGCCTGACCAACATGGAGAAACCCCATCCCTACTAAAAATACAAAATTAGCCGGGTGTGGTGGCACATGCCTGTAATCCTAGCTACTCGGGAGGCTGAGGCAGGAGAATCACTTGAACTCAGGAGGCGGAGGTGGCGGTGAGCCGAGATCGTGCCATAGTACTCTAGCCTGGGCAACAAGAGTGAAACTCTGTCTCAAAAAAAAGAAAAAAAAAAAAATACCTGAACAGGATCTGGCAGATAGAGAAACCTTCCCACATGATGGTATATAAGTTAACAGAACATTGAAGTTTCCTGCAGGTAATATTCCAAAAGAAAATTATAAACAGGTCAGTGCAGGTATAAATGAAAGAAAAACATGTATGGATATTTAACATGGATATTTTTAGAATACAAAATTTTTCTTAAAAGATTGGGCACACAATTAAGGATCCCCTATCATAAAGTAGAGATATACTTGTTTGACACAATTTCACTAATAAGAAGAAACTTATTCCATCTTGAATAATCAGAGAGCAGAATTTTGTATTCCCTATTAAATGTTCTGAGTTTTGGAACATTGGGAAAATCACTTAGCGATTCTGGATTTCATTTCTCATAAAATGAGAGAGGCTAACATAATAGAAGAGAGACTGAGAAGTAGACTCATACTTGTGTCAGGAGATAGATCCATTCTTTTCAAACCGAATTTTTAGGATATATAGGGAGGAAAGCACAAAATTATAAGTTAAAAATGGTCACATGTAGTTGAAGCAGAAAATGTACTAAATATGTAAAAGAAACAAAGCTTTTTAATTAAAATCAGTATAACATGGAGGAAATAAAGGAAGAGATTCTTTATGGAATTCTTCTATGAAATCAAATAATCTTTTTCAAGGAGCCACCTTGATGGAAAAGGTTTATGACACAAAGGTGCCTAGTGAAATAGCCTCAGTTTTCTGGAACTAGACAGGTACCTAAACCATTCTAGATATTATTAGCAAAAATGTGTGACACAATTCAAAGAAGAATGGAGTTTGGAGGGAGAAAAAATGAGTGAGATGAAATAAGGCATGGGTGGCAGGAGGGGAGCCTACAGATCAATGTTAGCTGGTAAGAGGATTCCAGAGGCAGGGTGACAGAACACTTTTAAGATCAAAATTGGCTCACATTTACTCTTAAGTTTTTGCTATGTGGTGCTGTGCTGCAAATTCATTGCCACTCAACTGTTTTTTTAAATCAAGATTTAGTATTCCTACATATACCTTGTATGAGTTACATTACGGGTAGATGAATGAAGGAAACCCTATTTTTTGATCTTCATGGAGGTGGGAAGAAAACAGCTGAAGATGTTAAGAGTCGAAAGAGACTTAAAATTCAGTGGAAGCAGGAAATCGGAGAGGCAGGTGACCAATGCAACATTAGCCCCTAGGAATGTACACATATCATGAGAAAGGCTTTGAAATTCTGACAGGTCATGGGAATGAGGGTATTAGGCCAATTTTATTTAATTCATGCAGACAAGGAAGCTCAGCTAAGCAGAAATGTTGGTTCAATGAACATAGGTATACTATGGATAAAGATTCTAAATCTTACGACCTCAAATATGACCTTGTTTATTGGTTTTAGTTTCCATTCCCAGATTTCATGATTTAAGTATTTACCCTCCTCTGACATTAGAGAGGTTTTGACAAGTATTGGACTTGGAAATATCAAATGATACATTCAAGTCTAACATTCTACGTCTCTGCAAAACATGGTGCAGCTACTGAGAAAAACTAATCCTCCACTTCATAAAGCAGTTGCAGATAAAAGACATGATAATTGTAAAAAAATCAATTTTCTGTAAGAATATGTCTACATGATACCAAATTAGAAGCTGAAATTTGTTCTTCTAAAGAAAATTCATAGCACAATTTGCTGCATGTTTACTACACCTTATATGGGGCTTAACTCAAAACTCTCATGAAGAAATTTTGCCTCATGAGTATTACCATGACGTGGATTTGTAAGTTGAAAAACCAGTCCCTTAGATGCAATTCCATGGGCACTTCCTGAAATTATCAATATCTAGTATCTTTAAACCATTCATCAGCATTAGTGTCAGGTTGCAAATTTGTCCAGTCAGACATATCAATCACATATAGCAATGATGACAGCAGTTGCAAATCAGAGAAAGCCAAATTACCTGCCAAGGCCTCCCACACACAGAAAAACATTTAACAAAGACAGCTGATTAGCTCATTCTCACATAGTCATTTACTCAGGCTTGCAGAGTTCATTCAAAAGTAATTTCCACTACTTTAGTAAGCAATCTATATAACTTCCTAATGAGAATGTGTCAGAATATGTCTTTACAGAGTCATTATGTGAAATGTCATAGATATGTGATGAGATCTTCAAAATATACATGGGTCTATCTCAAAAAAAAATTCACGCAGGCTGCCTAGTGAAGAATCTTTTAGAAATTTGTCATAATTCTATCACAGTTTAGATGTGATTATCCAGAAGTAAAAAACCTATATTTATTCTAGCAAATTAATCAGAATTATATGTTATTCTAGCAAAATTATTTGATAACAAGACTATTCTAAGTATCATTTTAATAAAATACTGAGTTAAGATACTTAAATACACTTGCTTCATTTTCCCCATCTTTGTGCACCTGTGCTGGGTTGTGCATGCTTGTATTGACATGTTCACCATTTATTTACCTTCATTCTATGGATCAAATAAAACCAAGAGGGAAACTACCAAATCATTTTCAGAGAGTTGGCATAGTGAAGAGCCGGGGCAGATATTAAAAACGAGAATAACTGTCTTACAATGGCAAAAAATACAAAAAGAAAACATGCAGGTAGGTATATTCAATTTTAGCATGGGAAGCAAAGTCAGGAAGCACAAAGCCCTTTGTGAACACTGTTATGATGGTGAAATCTAACTGAAACAAGGACGAGAGACATCACTATTCATAATATGAAAGGATTCACCTGTCTGTAATTAACTCCATTTAGGCTCCAATTAACAGAAGCTGCTAGGAATTTTAGCCAACGGTATGGCTATCTGGGATATAGTAGGTACCCAAAGATTTATTAGTGGCCAGATTTATGAGTAAATTACCTTCAAGAATATGAGTAATGTTCAGCCCCGTAACACCCCCTACCGACTTCATCTTTTGTATAGAGAAGATGTGACTTTCATTTTCCTAGGAAATGCAACCTAGAAATTCTGTTCCACCTGACACTGCTAGTGATAACTCTTCTAACTCTGGCACATTTGCCCAATACTAAAACTGTTCTCTGTCGCAACTCCTACCGAACACGTAATATACACACACACAAAAAATTATCATATTGTCATATTTGGGTAAACATTATAATACAGTACCCACATATGTGATGGCACATTCCCTGATTGGAATTAAACACTTGCTAAAGAATTGCAGGTGTCTTTTAAATAATCAAGTTAGTCCCAAATGCAGGAAGAAAGAAAACAAATAATGCAGCAATCAATACAGCATCAGCATCATTAACTCTAATCTCCAGAGTCTACTCTTTTTAGATGGGAGAGGAAAATAAGAAAATCTCAAAGCTATACTATTATGACAGTCAATTACATTTTGATAGAACAGTTTCATGCTTCCATCTGTAATTAAAGTCAGCAGTCTTATAAATTAAATTCCTACGAAGGGAAAATTGTATAGGAGCAGAGGGAGCACTTAGTTGTTCCTAAGATAAAAGCTGGGAAATAAATTGTGTATAAAACAAACTATGTCTTAACAGCACAAGTTATTAACCTACATACTGGGTATATTGTGATCAGGACATACATATACCATCACCTGCATGCTAGGAACTTTTTTTTTTTTTTTTTAATTGGAAGACTGCATGATGGTTCACTTTCATTAATTTCAGTTCAACCATAGCTCCAAATAATATATCTCAATGATGAAAAAGCTTAAATGTTTTATAATAATCCATAAAAAAGCCTAAAACTGCTCACAAATGTAAAATAACATTCCCCACATGATTCAATTTAAATTTGCTCCTCCTCCTATGAGCAGAGTGACTTCCCTGCTTTGATTTGAGGCATAATTTGCTGTAGCCAATGGTATGTTGGGAGACATGATGCATATGGAGGACGGCAACCTGCTGGCACAGGCAGTCTTGCTCTCATTTGGGTCTGTCTTAACCATGAGAGGACAACACCCTGGCTGGTCCACTGGTCCCTGAAGATGAGCTACAGACACAAGCTGACTACAGATACATGAAGTGAGCCCAACTAAAACCAGTATAACCATCCTATCGAGCATAGCCTCAATTAGCCAACCATTAGCCACTGATCTGCAGATGCATGAGAAATAAATGATTATTACTGTATTATGATAATGTATTTTTATGGGAGTAGTAGACTGATACAGCTATCAAATAAAACCAAAAATTCCTTAATTCAGAATCCAATGTCTTTCATGTTCTTCTCCACGATGCTTTTACATAATTATCTAGTCATTCATTCAACCAACAAAATATATATACTATATGTCAGTTACAATTCAGGGCCTTGGCCAGG
>NW_012109175.1:356464-359388 GCF_000951045.1 Mandrillus leucophaeus
GCATACGACTCACAAAGCCATATGCAAATGAGAAGTGTCATTAAGGTACCAGTGTCAAACTGTGTACCTTCGTTTCAACTAAATGAGGTTTTGTCTTTTCATTTGTAATTAGTCTTTCCTGTGTGTTTCTAAGCCCATCATGTGTGCCTCTTGTTTTGCTTTTCTTTCCAAATCCCCTCCTGCTTTCTCCTTACAGAATATAAATTATTCTTTAAAGATTGGTTCTGATGGCAGCAGCGGCCCATCTAGAATAGCCACTGCCAAGGCGGCAGCTGCAGCGTGCAGGCACTGCCGGCCTCCCACTCCATGGAGCAGGCAGGACCCCCATGCCCCTCTGCCCTTCCTGGGTGCCGCTGAGGCCACCCTGGCATGCCTCTAGACCCGGGTGTCTCTGTGCTCTTGGGGGCCTGGGAAGGCCCGCCTGCCCCCTGCAGGCTCAGAAGTGCCTCCTCCCACTGTCTGGCTTCTCCTCACTGTCAGCACCTACTCAGATCTCAGAGGTATGGCCAGGGCTGCACACTCCATGGAGCCGCAGGAGCCAGGGACAAGCAGGAACCCACCTTTTCCAAGTTGGTAGGGCAGGAGTTCCCCTGGTGCAGCTTCAGCCGCCCAAGCACTGTTGCAGACCAGGCATCCCTGTGCTCTTGAGGGCCCGAGAAGGCACCCTACTCCCTGCAGGCTCAGAAGTGCCTGTCCCCACTCCCTGACCTCTCCCTGCTCCCAGCACCCACTCCCCGCTCCCATCAAGGAGCAAGGCTGGGCCCAAGCCCAGGTGCTGTTGTGCGCAGCTGGATGGTCACACGCTTGGGGCTGCACTGACAGCCAGGTCCCTGCCACCTTAGCCCCTTCTGGACTTTGGGTGACAGGAGCATGGAAGGGAAGCCAAAGTGGGGCTGAGGGCAGCTCAGCATTGGCCTGCAGGCACCCCTTGGCACCAATGGCCTGGGTGCCATGAAGGAGGGGCAGACAGGCTCCTGGACAGAAGGGGGCAGGTCCTTGGTGAAGCCCTACCTTGAGGCCATGGAAGGCCAGGAGGGCTTGAGGTGGCCAGGCTAACAGTCCTGCAGACTGGAGAGGGAACTGGCTGTGCTTTTTCCTGGGCCCACCCATGGCTGCCCATGGACCAATAAGCATGCACTTCCTGCTCTGAAGACCATAAAACCCCTAGACTCAGCCAGAACAGAGCAGATGTCTGGAAAAGCAGCTGCAGAGAAGGGTTACCCTCTCTGGTGACAGCTGAACACTTCTCAGGATGACCTGCCTGCAGAGAGGAGCCACAGCTCCAGGACCTCCTCTTTGCTGAGAGCTGAGCACTGGACAGGATGACCTGTCTATAGAAAGAAGCTACCCACTACAGGTCTCCTCTGAGCTATTCTAACAGTCAATAAAGCTCCTCTTCATCTTGCTCACATTCCATTTGTCTGCCCACCTCATTCTTCCTGGACATAGGACAAGAATTCAGGCAATGGTGCCACTGGCCACAGAAGTTTCCAGCCAGAAAAGCAACACCCCAAAGATCTTGTAACAGTTCTATGTCTTAAACACCTTTGCATCTTTTCTCTAAACTTAGTTCAATGCCTGGCAAACAATCACCATTAATAAACCAAAACACCTAAAAAAAAAAAAAAGAAGAATAAATGAATGAATAAATGATGGTATCATACATCTTTAGTCACATTGCATAGCCAAAGCTATTTTATCAATGCCAGCTGTCCTTGATGACTGAAGAAAAAGTACCTTTCTCTTTTTCATCTTTTTCTCTCAGATTGCCCAGCTGAACTTTTTAACACTTCTGGGCTAACCAGAGCTTCTGTTTCTTTTCTGATCCTAATAATTAAAATGAGTTACTCACACTCTTGAGGATGCATCAGAATCAACTGGCAGGCTTGTTAAAATACATATAGCTGGGTCCCACTCCCAATTTCTTATTCAGCAAGTTTGATTTGGGAGCTAAGACTCTCCATTTCTAATAAGCTCCCCAATGATCCCATGCTGCTGGTCCAAGGACTGCACTTTGAGAACCACTGGATTAGTCAATCACCTAGGGAAATTCTGTGCCCAGTTTGCTCCCTTGGTTGTTAATAATTAGTGCTCAAGGAGTCCAAAAAAGAGAAATGGAGCCAGTTACAACATTTTTTGTCTTTCTAGTTGCAAAGTTTGAAATCATCATTGACTACAAATGGAAAGTCTGAGTGAAGACATGAATCAAACTATATTCCTTTTGGCCAAGTCCCAAACAAAAGGGATCATTAATAAAGAGAAGGGAAATTGGAAAGGCTGTATCCTGGCATGCTAAGGTTGCCCAAAATTTCTCAATAAACAAGAAGGCACACCTCTCCATCTTGCTGCTTCCTAAACCACCTTGATTGAATTACATGCTCTAAACCTGTAATGAGTTTAAATGCTAATTCTGCAGAGGTCCAAAGAATATCATGTTTGGACCTTACTTTGTCTTTGCCTAGTGGAAATCTCTACTCTCCAGTTATTAAAAAGGGTAAGTTCAAATCATCTTCTTAAAGTAGTTTGGAAACCAGATGCACTGATATCCAATTATCAATATATTTATTTTTAAAAGTTAAATTTAGAAGTAAATATAGAATAAACGACAAAAATGATTCACTCATTAAAACACTGCAAGTTTGGGACGGGCACGATGGGTCACGCTTGTAATCCCAGCAATTTGGGAGGCTGAGGCGGGCAGATCTGAGGTCAGGAGTTCGAGACCAGCCTGACCAACATGGTGAAACTCCGTCTCTCCTAAAAATACAAAAATTAGCCAGGCATGGTAGTGGGCACCTGTAATCCCAGCTACTCAGGAGGCTGAGACAGGAGAATCGCTTGAACCCAGGAGGCAGAGGTTGCAGTGAGCCGAGATCATGCCATTGTACTCCAGCCTGGGTGACAGAGCAAGACTCCATCTCAAA
>NW_012109175.1:360268-364192 GCF_000951045.1 Mandrillus leucophaeus
AAAAAAAAAAAAAAACCATTCAGGCACTAGGCATAGAGTGGTTAACAAAAATTCACACTATTATGGAGCTTACATTCTAAGAAAACAGAAAATGAAAGAAAGAAATGTATAACACGGCAGGTAGTGATTGTTTCAATTAAAAGCAGTGATAAGTAAAAGTAGAGAGAGGAACGGCAATAGTAGTGTGGTCAGGGAATATTTCTTTGATGAGGTAATATTTGAACCTCTGAATTAAAGGAAAGAGAAAGCTATGAGTATATCTTAGGGAAAAAAATTCCAACTGTCAAAGGAAATAGGAAATGCAAAAAACTTTAGGGAGAACATACTAAATGCATTTCAACAACAGCATGGAAGCTAGTATTTTAAACATAATAAGAAAGGAACAGGATAGGAGGATACAGTGTTAGGAATGGCAGGAAGCTAGACCATATAGACCTTGAGGCCCTTCTTTAGCTTTTACTCTAAGAGAATGAAAACATCTAACTCACTGATAGCTACCTACCTAATTATCTATCTACCTACCTCTCTGTCCATCCATCTACTTATCTGTCCATCTATCTAACCACCTACTTATTAATCTCATGTATCTATTGTCTGTCATCTATATATCTTTATTTATTTATCCATTTACCTATTACAGTCTGCCATCTGTTGTAAACATCAGTCTCTGCTATAGCATTCCTACCAGATTCTGAGACTCTTGGTGGGAAGGGCTGTGTCTTACTCATGTCTTTATTCCACCCAATGCCTAATACATTGTAAGTTATTGACAAATAGTCATCAAAAAATAGAGGAATTCATGCACAAACATAAGTAGTACAATAATCTTTTTCCTAATATTTTAATATCCTAATACAGTAAGTATTCCCTTAGTAGCATGATTCTTGGGATCAAAGACTATGTACTATGTGACACTGAATAGAAGCAGAAGATTAGGAGAACTTCAGTAAATGCTATTGTTAACCTGAGGCTGTACTTAGGAAATTCATGTATAACATGTGGATAATTCAGACGTTTATATTCCTACCGTCTTCTACATTTCCTATAACCTTAGAACCTAGAAATTTTTGACTTAACAGCAATATTGGTAAGTGTTCTGGAGAACAATTTCTTTTGATTATACGGCTGAACAATATAAATAATAAGCCTAATGTGAGAATATACCTGCATGGTAGCTACCTGCATTTCCAACCAGTTAGCCCTATTTTCAGTCCATGCTGAAAAACACTCTTAAAAATCCATGCAGAAATTTGAGCTAGATGAGAGAAAATTCCAAAAATAAATTGTGTGGCCCAGAAGAAATCAATATAGCTTTATTTACTTTGCAGGAGGCAACTTTCAGACACAGTACAGTTACATGATGTGTACAGAGTTTTTCCGAGCTTTATGGGCTTCTTTATGGAAAGCCAAAATATGAGCTATCCAGATAGCCAAAAGTTATTGAGACCTTCCAAAGACCCAAAGATGCCCTCACTATTGTTTCACAAACAAAATCTATGTAAATTAGTTTCTTTCAAGCAGTAGAGGGGAAACAGAAGCAAACAAGAATGTAGATGGAACTATCTTTTAGAATCCCACCCTACAATTTTGCAATATTGATAGCTGTTCTTTAAGAACAATTTCTTCCGTGAACAAGATGACTCAAATATACTGGGACTCCACAGCATAAGGTGCAAACAGATTTTCTGTGAATTTGTTTTGTTTCCCTGCAGAAATTGCCCTAAAAACGCAAATGTCCTTCAAAATGTATTTTGGGTAGCAAAATAGTATTTGCCATGAATTCTGAAAGGAATGATCAGGCTTTTTGATAACAGATATTTGGGTCTACATGCAGAGACTCTTCTACTTTATCCCAAGCCTGATTCAAAATCCAGGCTATACAGGCGATGAGTATTTTTTTTTTTTAAGACTTTCGACTTTGAAATGAGGTTATTTCATGCTTTTAAATCACAAAGAGAGAGCTTTGTAAGCAGTTCCTTCACAGCAGCCTCTACTAGATCTTCAGAGATTGAATTCTTTCCTAGCTGGAGCAATGTCTCTGGAACAATAGTAGGAGTTGATTTTTCTCCTCAGTCAATTCTCTCTGTTAACAATTAGGATGTAGTGAGCTGCATTTGATCAGGTTGAAATGGCAGGTCAAAATCTATACTGACTAGATTTCATTGGATTTCCCAAGATGTTGCTCTTGCTATGCCCTTCAATTGTGTGTGTAGGGTCACTGAGGTTTCTTCATCAGACCATTGTATTTCGAGTCTAAGTTGATTGTTTTTCTGGCTGAAGTGTACTCACCTTAGAAGAGGAAAAGACTATCTCTGCGTATTTGATTACTTCCATGTTTACATTTTTTCACCACAGCTTCCCTGGACTATAAATTATTACTGCAACAATCCACAATATCATTACCATTAGCATGCATGTGGGCCTCTGTGTTCTATTCGCATACGACTCACAAAGCCATATGCAAATGAGAAGTGTCATTAAGGTACCAGTGTCAAACTGTGTACCTTCGTTTCAACTAAATGAGGTTTTGTCTTTTCATTTGTAATTAGTCTTTCCTGTGTGTTTCTAAGCCCATCATGTGTGCCTCTTGTTTTGCTTTTCTTTCCAAATCCCCTCCTGCTTTCTCCTTACAGAATATAAATTATTCTTTAAAGATTGGTTCTGATGGCAGCAGCGGCCCATCTAGAATAGCCACTGCCAAGGCGGCAGCTGCAGCGTGCAGGCACTGCCGGCCTCCCACTCCATGGAGCAGGCAGGACCCCCATGCCCCTCTGCCCTTCCTGGGTGCCGCTGAGGCCACCCTGGCATGCCTCTAGACCCGGGTGTCTCTGTGCTCTTGGGGGCCTGGGAAGGCCCGCCTGCCCCCTGCAGGCTCAGAAGTGCCTCCTCCCACTGTCTGGCTTCTCCTCACTGTCAGCACCTACTCAGATCTCAGAGGTATGGCCAGGGCTGCACACTCCATGGAGCCGCAGGAGCCAGGGACAAGCAGGAACCCACCTTTTCCAAGTTGGTAGGGCAGGAGTTCCCCTGGTGCAGCTTCAGCCGCCCAAGCACTGTTGCAGACCAGGCATCCCTGTGCTCTTGAGGGCCCGAGAAGGCACCCTACTCCCTGCAGGCTCAGAAGTGCCTGTCCCCACTCCCTGACCTCTCCCTGCTCCCAGCACCCACTCCCCGCTCCCATCAAGGAGCAAGGCTGGGCCCAAGCCCAGGTGCTGTTGTGCGCAGCTGGATGGTCACACGCTTGGGGCTGCACTGACAGCCAGGTCCCTGCCACCTTAGCCCCTTCTGGACTTTGGGTGACAGGAGCATGGAAGGGAAGCCAAAGTGGGGCTGAGGGCAGCTCAGCATTGGCCTGCAGGCACCCCTTGGCACCAATGGCCTGGGTGCCATGAAGGAGGGGCAGACAGGCTCCTGGACAGAAGGGGGCAGGTCCTTGGTGAAGCCCTACCTTGAGGCCATGGAAGGCCAGGAGGGCTTGAGGTGGCCAGGCTAACAGTCCTGCAGACTGGAGAGGGAACTGGCTGTGCTTTTTCCTGGGCCCACCCATGGCTGCCCATGGACCAATAAGCATGCACTTCCTGCTCTGAAGACCATAAAACCCCTAGACTCAGCCAGAACAGAGCAGATGTCTGGAAAAGCAGCTGCAGAGAAGGGTTACCCTCTCTGGTGACAGCTGAACACTTCTCAGGATGACCTGCCTGCAGAGAGGAGCCACAGCTCCAGGACCTCCTCTTTGCTGAGAGCTGAGCACTGGACAGGATGACCTGTCTATAGAAAGAAGCTACCCACTACAGGTCTCCTCTGAGCTATTCTAACAGTCAATAAAGCTCCTCTTCATCTTGCTCACATTCCATTTGTCTGCCCACCTCATTCTTCCTGGACATAGGACAAGAATTCAGGCAATGGTGCCACTGGCCACAGAAG